>NC_049227.1:37978572-38181596 GCF_011100685.1 Canis lupus familiaris
GAAGGGCACTTGTTATGATGAGCACTGGGTGCTATATGTAAGTGATGAACCACTGAATTCTACTTCTGAAACCGTTATTGCAATGTATGTTAACTACCAGAATTTAAATGAAAATTTGAAGGAAAAAACACAGAAAACAAATCCAAAAAAATAAACTATACACAAAGACAGTAATGCAATAATTGAAGGGGAGAAGCTATAACACATAAAGAAAACAAACAGCAAAATAACTTTACCAGTCATTTTAAAATACAGTTTATTTAAATTCAATTTGCCAACATAGTATAACACCCAGTGCTCATCTCATTATGTGCCCTCCTTAATGCCCATCACCCAGTTACTCAAACCCTACCAGTAATTATTTTAAATGTAAATGGATTAAACTATCCAATTAAAAAATAGAGATTTTGGGCAGCCCTGGTGGCGCAGCGGCTTAGCGCCGCCTGCAGCCCGGGGTGTGATCCTGGAGACCCGGGATCTAGTCCCACATCAGGCTTCCTGCGTACAGCCTGCTTCTCTCTCTGCCTGTGTCTCTGCCTCTCTTTCGCTCTCTCTGAATAAATAAATAAATAAATAAATAAATAAATAAATAAATAAATCTTAAAAAAAAAATAGAGATTTTCATTAAGATAAAACCCATGATCCAATTATATCCTGTCTACAAGAGATTCATTCACCTGAGATGCAAAGACACAAATGGGTTGAAAGAAAAAGGTTGGAAAAAATATTCCATGAAAAGAGTAATCACAAGAGAGCAGGACAGTCATTACAGATATAAGACAAAATAGATTTTAAGTCAAGAAAGGTCACAGGGCACCTGGGTGGCTCAATGGTTAACCAGCTGACTCTTGATTTTAGCTCAGGTCATGCATGATCTCAGGTTCTTGGGACCGAGCCCAGCATTGAGCTCCACACTCAGCATGGAATCTGAGATTCTCTCCCTCTGCCTCTTCCTTCACTCACACATTCTCTTTCTCTCTCTAATAAATACATCTTTTAATAAAAAAGAAAGGTCAAAGAAGAACATTGTATATATTTTAAAAATATTTTGTTTATTTGAGAGACAGAGCAGGAGGAGGAGAAAAGGATAGAGCAGAGGGAGGAGGGAGAGGAAGGAGGAAATAATCTCAAGCCAACTCTGCACTAAGCGTAGAGCCTGACATAGGGCTGGATCCCACAATCCTGAGATCATGACCTGAGCTGAAACCAAGAGTCAATTGCTTAACTGAGTGAGCCACTCAGGCACTCCTAAACAACACATTTTTTAAAAAAGATTTTATTTATTCATTCATGAGAGACACAGAGAGAGAGAGGCAGAGACATAGGCAGAGGGAAAGCACTCAATCTCAGGACCCCCGGATCATGACCTGAGCCAAAGGCAGACACTCAACCACTGAGCCACCCAGGCGTCCCTAAACAACACGTTTTTAAGTAACTAATGTATTAAAGAAGAAATCACATGGGAAATTAGAAAAAAAAAGAGATAAATGAAAATGAAAACATACCAAACTAATTGGCATAGTGAAGGGGTGAAATTTTTTTGTGAAGGGGTGAAGTTAATAGCTACAAACACTTAACATTAAAAAGCAAGAAAGATCTCAAATCAACAACCTAACTTTACAACTTAAGGAACTAGAAAAGAACAAAGTAAACCCAAAGCAGGCAGAGGAGGGAAATAATAAAGAGTGGAGATAAACAAGAAAAGGAATTAAACAACAAAGAAAGATTAATGACAGCAAAAGCTCGTTCTTCAAAAAGATCGACAAGATTGACAAACCTTGGACTCAGAAAAAAAGAAGACTCAAATGACTAAAATCAGAAATAAAATTGGGGATACTACTACCAATTTTATTTTTTTAAAGGATTTTAAGAGTCTAGGAACAACTATACACCAAAAAATTGGGTAACAATTTTAGACAATTGCATAGACAAATAGACAAATGCATAGAACCACAAAACCTACCAAAACTAAATCACAAAGAAATAGAAAATTTGAATAGATCTATAAAGTAAGGAGACCCATAAGCAGTAGTCAGTATTTAAAAAAAAAAAAAAATCTCCTTACAAAGTAAAGCCCTGGGCCTGATGGTGTCACTGGTGGATTCTACCAAACATTTAAAAAAGAAGTAATACCAATCCTTCTCAAATTTTTCCAAAAAATTGAAGAAGAGGGAACATTTCCTAACTCATTTTATGAAGTCAGGTCGGTCTAACAAAACCAAAGACATTACAAGAAAAGAAAACTAGGGACCAATGTTCCCTATGAACATTAATGCAAAAATCCTCAACAAAAAATAACTTTGAGAAATTTAGTAAATTTAATCATTTAATAAACTCAGGAGTTTATTCCTAGATTACAATGATTCAACAGAGAAAAACTGATCAACGCAATGTACATCAACAGAATAAAGGAAAGAAACCACATGGTTATCTCAACTGATGCAGAAAAAGCATTTGACAAAATTGAATATCCTTTTTATTCCTTTTCCTTAAAGATTTTATTTATATATTTGAGAGAGATAGAAAGCACAGCAGGAGAGAGGGAAGAGCAGACTTCTCACTGAGCAGGAAGCCTGATGTCAGACTCGATCCCAGGACGCAGGGATCATGACCTGAGCCGAAGGTAGACACTCAGCCAACTGAGCCACCCAGATGACCCTGAATATCCTTTGATGATAAAAACATTCAACAAGGGGTGCCTGGCTGACTCAGTCAGAGAAGCATGCAACTCGATCTCAGGGTCATGAGTTTGAGCCCCACATCAGGTATAGAGATTATCTAAATAAATAAATAAACAAAAAACCCCAAAACATTCTAGGGTGCCTGAGTGGCTCAGTTGGTTAAGTGTCTGGCTCTTGAATTCGTCATGATCTTGGGTCCTGCATCAGGCTCCCTGCTTAGCAGGAGGTCGGCTTGTCTCCCTCTCCTTCTGTCCCTCCGCCCACTGGTGCGCGTGCTCTCTCTCTCTCTCTCAAATAAATAAATAAATAAATCTTAAAAAAAAACAAAACAGTCAACAAACTAGTAATAGGAGGAATCTACTTTCACCTAATAAAAGCTGTATGTGAAAAAAAACACAGCAAACATCATTCAATAGTGAAAGTCTAAAAGCACTTCTAAGACCAGGAATAAGCTATAGGTACCCATTTTTGTCACTTCTATCCAACATAGTGGTGGAAATTCTAGCTAGAGCAATGAGGCAAGAAAAGAAATAAAAGGTATCCAAATTGGAAAGGAAGAATTAAAATGATCTCTGCTTGCAGATGATATGATCTTTTACAAAACAATTATTAGAACTAATAAATTAATTCAGTGAAGTAGCAGAATACAAAGTCAACATACAAATAGAAATTGTATTTTACACGTAAACAATGAACAATCTGAAAAGGAAATTACAAAAACAATTCCATTCACAATAGCATCAAAAATAATAAAATACTTAGGAATTAACTTAAACAAAAAGGTGAAAGGCTTGCACAAAGAAAACGATAAAAATTGTTGAAATAAATAAATAAATAGAGACACATCCCATGTTCATGGGTTGGAAGACTTAATATTATTGAAATGTCCATGTTACCTAAAGCTACCTACAGATCCAATGCAATTCTATTAAAATCTCAACGACATTTTTTGCATAAATAGAAAAATCCATCCTAAAATTCATATAGAATCTTAAGGGATTCCAAACAGCCAAAACAGTCTTGAAGAAGAACAAAATTAGAGGACTCACCCTTCTTAATTTCAAAATCACTACAAAGCTACTGTCATCAAGACATTGTGGTATTGGCATAGAGACAGACATACAGACCAACAGAACTGAACAGAGAGCCCAGAAACAAGCCCTCACTTATATGGTAAAAAAGAGTTTTGACAAGGGCGCCATGCCTGTTCAATGAGCAAAGGACAGTCTTTTCAACAGATGGTGCCGTCAAAATTGGAGATGCACATGCAAAGCATGAAGCTGGATCCCTACCTAATACCATATACAAAAATAAACTCCAAAAGGATCAAGGATCTAAATATAAGACCTAAGACAATACAGTTCTTAGAAGAAAACAGCACAAATCCCATGACATGGGATCTGGCAGTGATTTCTTGGATGTGACACCAAAGGTATAGGTAACAGAAGAGAAAAATACAGAATTGGGCTTCATGAGAATTGAACATTTTGTTGCATCAAAGACACCAGAGAGGCTACAGAGAAAAAGGGAGCCTATAGGATGGGAGAAAATATTTGCAAATTATATATCTGATAAGGGATTAATAACCGGAATATACAGAGAACTCTTACAATTCAACAACAACAACAAAAAACAACCAGACATAAAAATGGGGAAAGGATTTCAATAGATATTTCCCCAAGAAGATATGCAACTAGGCACTGAACACATGAAAAGATGTTCAACATCATTCATCATTAGTGAAACACAAATTGACACTACAACGAGATCCCACCTCACATCTGTTAGGGTAGCTACTACCAAAAACACAGGAAACAACAAGCATTGGTGAGAAAGTTGAAAAATTGGAACCCTTATGCAGTTTTGCTGGGAATGTAAAATGGTAAAGCTACTGTGGAAAGTAGTGTGGCAGTTCCTCAAAAAATTAAAAACAGAATTACCACTTGTGGGCATATGCTCAAGAACTGAAAGCAAGGAGGCACCTCGGTGGTTCAGCTGGTCGACCTGGGGGATTCTTGGTTTTGGCTCAGGTCATGATCTCAGGGTCATGAGACAGAGCCCCACATGGGGCTCTGCATTCAGTGGGGAGGCTGCTTGAGGATTCTCCCCCTCATTGTGTGTGCACGGGGGAGGGAGCACGGAGCCAGAGGTAGGGCTCCTGAGATCATGACCTGAGCCTAAACAAGAGATGGACTCTTAACCGACTAAGCCATTCAGGCACCCCTATTTTACCACAATTTTTTAATGAAGAAAGAAAAACCATGGAGATCTGTATGATTCTATTTATGTGAAACCCTAGAAAAGGCAAAACTAATCTTAGACAAAAAGAGCAGATCAATGGCTCAGGGCCAGAGGGCCATAGGTGAGACAGACCGCAAAGGTGCATGAGGGGATTTTTTTGGAGGAAGAAATGTTCAAGGTCTTGACTGTGATAGTTGTTACACTGGTGTATACATTTGTCAGAACTAATCTCAAAACTATTTCTATGCTGGAAACAGGTTCATTTTTTTGTATATAAATTATACCTCAAAAAGGTGATTAAAACCTTTACGACAGGGATCCCTGAGTGGCACAGTGGTATGGCGCCTGCCTTTGGCCCAGGGTGCAATCCTGGAGACCCGGGATCGAATCCCACATCGGGCTCCCGGTGCATGGAGCCTGCTTCTCCTTCTGCCTATGTCTCTGCCTCTCTCTCTCTCTCTCTCTCTCTCTCTCTCTCTCTGTGTGTGATTATCATAAATAAAATTAAAAAAAAAAAAAACCTTTATGACATTAACAGCTAAGGGGATCCCTGGGTGGCGCAGCGGTTTAGCGCCTGCCTTTGGCCCAGGGCGCGAACCTGGAGACCCGGGATCGAATCCCACGTCAGGCTCCCGGTGCATGGAGCCTGCTTCTCCCTCTGCCTGTGTCTCTGCCTCTCTCTCTCTCTGTGACTATCATAAATAAATAAAAATTAAAAAAAAAAAACAGCTAAAAAATACACTATGGACATTTTTCCAGTTTGACCTTATTTCTTATGGCCATAGAGTTTTCCACTGTATAACAGGGCCTTAATAATTTAACAACCCTCTTTGAACAGAAATTTAGGGTTTTTTCTCCTTCAACTTGTTACAAAGAATGCTTCGGGATCACAGTTGTAGCGCCATCTTTGTGCACTTGTCCAGTTATTTCTTTGGGATAAAATCTCAGAAGTGGAACTTCTGGGGCAAAAGATATTTAATAGCAACAGATAATGGCAAAATATGACCCAGAATCACACTAATTTACCCTCCCACTAGCTGTGTGTTAAATTCCTACCACTCCCACATTCTTACCAACGCAACCTGTTATGTCATTATAATCTTTGTCAGATGAAAGACAGTAGTTCGTTGTTTTGTTTTTTTCTTGATCATTAGTGAGAATGAGCATCTTTTTAATGCCTGGGTCATTTATACTTCCATGAGTTATCTGTATCCTTTTTTCTATTTCTATCTGCGTCCATAATTATCTGTGTCTAGAATTCTATTTGGTTTCTCATTAATTTCTTATAAGAATTAATTAAGAAATTAATTGATTTATAAGAGCTCTCTCTATATTAAGGATATTAGTGCTCTTTCATGTGTATTGCAGAGGTTGACTCCTGGCTTGAGGTTTTCTTTCAGTTTTGTGTATGGCTTTTACTGTTATTTGGAAATTTTTTTTTTTTTTTTGGAAATTTTAAATAAGTCTGTTAGTCTTTCCCTTGTGAGTCCAAGATTTTACATCTTGCTTTAAAAAAAAAATAAAAATAAAATAAAATGGCCTTCCTCACACAAAGAATATTTTTAAATATACTCTCATATTTTTTTACTGTGTTTTCATGGTTTTGTGTTTTTAATATTAACACTTTCATTCAAACCGAAATCAAATTTTGTGCTCATTATGAATTAAAACTCAAAGAATATGTTTCATAGGCCGGCCAGTTTGCCCCAACAACATTCCCACTAATTTGGAATGCTATTGTCTTCCCACATTACCAAACTCCTTCGTATGTAAATACTTTATGTATTTGTCCCTGGGCTCTATATTATGTTCTAATATACCATCTTGAAGATGGTATTCAAGAATCTAAGGTTGGTTCAATATTAGAAAATCTGTTAGTGTAGCTCGCAGCCTGAAGGAGGCTGGATATGAATCAATCATGTCAGTCCCTCCGGTGGCTTCCCACCACACCTAGAACAGACCCAAACTCTTTCAACAGTGAACAAGTCTCAGCAGTCCCCTGACCTTGTCTCCTGACCCTCCTTGTGAGCCCTCTCGCCCATTCACCATGCTCCAGCAATTATGTTTTTTTTCTGTCCTGCCATGATTAACTTTCTCCCCCTTCAGATCACTGCTCCTACGTAGCCTTCTCACAGAGGCCTTCCCTGGCCACTGTGACCATCAACGGGCTCCGCCACGCGTAATGTGTGTTTCCTTCACAGCACTTATCACCTGCAGAGGCGCCTCGCTCATTTCCCTCTTTTCTTCCCTACTGTCACGATGCTTCCACCCCGACCACACTCACAGGGTCAGGACTTGGTCTAGCTTGTTTCCCTTGACTTCCCCTGGTGTCCGGGACACATGACAGGCCCTCAATACGTACCTGATGATTGGATGAGTGAATGGAAATAAATCATGCAGCTATATCAATATTGCTCAAAAGGCCTTTCCCCATTTAACAGCCCCCCCCCCATTTATTAAAAATGTAGGAATGTACTCTAAGAGGCAGTAGATTATCCAGCACAAAGGCTTCTGTTGGCGAAGCCTTGGTTTCTCCAACTCAACTGCTCCCCAGCTGTATGTTGTCCTTGGGCAAATCACTTAACCTCTCTGAGCCTTGATGTCCTCATCCATAAAATGGGAAAGATAATGCAATTGAGAGTTGCTACAAGAAGTAGAATAAAGAGTGCTTAACAGAATGTCTGGAACACAGTAAGCCTTCAGGGAGTATCACATAATGTTATTTGAATGGTAAGAGGAGACAAGGAACTCAAGGAATCTTTTTCAAGATGAGAACTAATTAGACATTGTCGCAAACGCAGGCCTGCCAGCTTGGGCTGGAATCATGCCTGGCGGTTGGGAGTAAAATGCAGATGCCCTTGCACGACTGCCATCCTTCACCACCGCGTAGGGGAAGCAGGGAGTCTGACTGATGTGGGGAAATTGTTCAAGATAAGTCTGGCGGTTTTAGAAAATAGAACTTATTCATACTGGGATAAGAATTCACCATGAAACGACGAGAACTAAGGTGAATACCTAACATGTTGATCAGATAGGAGATAAAATACACAAAAATTGTCTCCTTTATAACAACAGAATTCACAAGAACAACAAAAACCATTTAAAAGTATCTAGACGCAGGCAACCCTGGTGGCTCAGCAGTTTAGCACCGCCTGCAGCCCAGGGTGTGATCCTGGAGACCCTGGATCGAGTCCCACGTCAGGCTCTGTGCATGGAGCCATGGAGCCTGCTTCTCCCTCTCCCTCTGCCTGTGTCTCTGCCTCTCTCTCTTTCCTCTCTGTGTATTCTCAGGAATAAATAAAAATCTAAAAAAAAAAAAAAGTATCTAGACGCAAATAGGGAACTGGCAAGATGCACATGAGGGAAAACACAGCGTCACTACAGGATCTAAAGGAAGACCAATGACCCCTACTCCAGTCTACACACATTAACGAGATTTCAGTCCAAATCCCCTCTGGTTTCTTCTCACCTTGGTTTTCACACTTATAAGAACCGAGGATTGAGCACAGTGAGAGGATCCGAAGAATATGCTCCTGGCCTTTTACGAATGCTCCCAGATTCCTCGGCTGTGTTGGACGCCAACCAGCTACCCTGAATTCATTGCATTACTTAGTGCTTCAATAGCGCTAGGAACAGAACGGCTGGAAAACACTATTTTACTTGTCGCTAAGCTTCTTTTTAGCATTTTCCAGGTAAATGGTTCATCCTGAGTTAAAATGCCAGGAAGGCCCAATGCAAATACAAGGTCAGGGAGTATGTGGCCCCCTTGGGGCTGGAGCCAGTGACTCCTCTTAAGTGATTATCCCTGAGACCCAGAGAGCTGCCGGGCTGGGAGGCATGGGTCAGACCCGTTTCAGTGAGCTCCTGCCGCCCAGGGCAAAAGGTGTGACCTCTGCCCAGCGCTGTGTTCTGTTTTCTGTCCTAGACCTGTGGATGAGGGCTGCCGACCCGCACCCCCTGAGTTCCTGAGGCCCTGCTGGAGGGGCTGCCATGGGCCGGACATCCCGCCCGCTACAGGTGAGGACAGGAAGGGGGTGCGGGTGGGCTTGGGATCCCCCAGTGTCCACCTTAGCTGAGGGAGGGACACGTGGTCAGCCGGCTTTGGCTACGGGATCCACTCAAATCCTCAGAGAGGAAAAGGGAGGTGGGCAGGTGGTGCCTGGGCACAGCTCTGCCTCATAGCGGCTCCCCGCCAAAGTGCTCAGTAGAAAACAGTGCGCCTGCGCATCAGGAGACCCCAGGAAAACAGTGAGGAAGACCACGACACCGTACGTGTAGGAGCTTGGGCAAAGCACCATGACACGGGCCCACGGTAGGACCGCACTGTGGCTTCACCGCCCTGGGGGCCGCCTGGCTCCCCCCGACCCCCATCCGCCCCTCGCAACCAGCGACGATCTCCAGAGTTCTGCCTTTTCCAGAAGGTCGCAGAGCTGCAATCACAGAACACTTCCCAGACTGGCTTCCTTCCTTCACCCCTTCTTGCAAGCGGACCTGCCCTGAACCTCGTCTCTATCTCCAGGTCACAAATGAGGACACCACAGCGCACGCAGCTCAGGCGGCCTGCCCAGTGTCCCATAGCCGGTAAGTGGCAGAGCTCGGGTTCGAGCCCAGGCTGGGCTCTGATCCACCGGCCCCCGCATCAGAGGCAGGCCCCCCTCGCCCGTCCGGGCCCTCCCGGGCTGGGCTGAGGACAACCAGCAGGCCGGGGAGGGCACAGCGAGGGTCCCTTCCTGGCCCCTTAGGCTCACTCCCTGCCCAGGCCCGGCGGGTGACACGGCTCTCTCCCCAGCTCCCGGCGGCAATCCCGGACCCCATGAGGAAGCAGGAGGTGCGGCCGGGCGCAGAGGCAGGCCAGGGGTGCGGCTCGGGCTCCCCAGCCGGGCAAGTGAAAGCTCTCGTGGACCTGCTGGCCGGGAGGAGCAGCCAGGGCTCCCAGACCCCGCAGGCCCCGGACAGGCCACCACTCGGCGATGGTAGGCAGAGGGAGCGCGTCCCGCCCCCCCCCCCGCCCCTCCCGTGTCCCCGTCCCTCCCAGCCCTCCCCTTCGGCCTCTGTCCCACAGGCTCAAGGACACAGAAGTGCCAGGAGGCTCTGCTGAATTGGGTGAAAGGCAGCCTGGAGCTGGGCGGCCCCCCGTCCAGGCTGACCAGCCTCCTGCTGGTGGAGGGGCTGACGGACCTGCAGCTGAAGGAACACGACTTCACACAGGTGGAAACCACACGTGGGGGCTGGCACCCGGCTAGGACCATCGCCCTCGACAGACTCTTCCTGCCACTGTCGCGGGTGTCTATCCCTCCCCGAATCTCCATCACCATCGGGGTCGCTGGCGTGGGCAAGACCACCCTGGTGAGGAACTTTGTCTACCTCTGGGCCCGGGGACAGGTTGGCAAGGACTTCTCCCTGGTGCTACCTTTGACTTTCCGAGATCTCAACACCCACGAGAAGCTATCTGCAGACAGACTCGTCCACTCGGTCTTCCCGCACACTGGGGAGTCTGGCCTGGCAGCAGCAGCCCCATCCAAAGTCCTCCTTATCCTGGACGGCCTGGATGAGTGTAAGATGCCTCTGGACTTCTCCAACACTGTGGCTTGCACAGATCCCAAGAAAGAGATCCAGGTGGACCATCTGATCACCAACATCATCCGAGGCAACCTCTTCCCAGAAGTGTCTGTCTGGGTCACTTCTCGCCCCAATGTGGCTGGCCAGATCCCGGGTGGCCTGGTGGACCGGATGACAGAGATCCGGGGCTTTAATGAGGACGAGATCAAGGTGTGTCTGGAGGAGATGTTCCCCGAGGACCACACCCTCTCAGGCTGGGTCCTGAGGCAGGTGCAGGCCGACAGGGCTCTGTATCTGATGTGCACAGTCCCCGCGTTCTGCCGGCTGGCCGCGTCGGCACTGGCTCACTTGAGCCGCAGCAAGCTGGGGCCCCAGGATGCAGAGCCATGGGCCCCAAGGACCCTGTGCGAGCTCTACTCCTGCTACTTCAGGATGGCCCTCGGTGGGGACGGGCAGGAGAAGGGCAAGGCGAGCCCTCGCATCGAGCAGGTGGCCCACAGCAGCCGCAAGATGGTGGGGACCCTGGGGCGGCTGGCCTTTCACGGGCTGGTCAGGAAGAAGTACGTGTTCTATGAGCAGGACCTGAAGGCGTTCGGCGTGGATCTCACTCTGGTGCAGAGCGCCCTGTGTGGCTGCTTCCTGCAGCGGGAGGAGACCCTGGCCTCGTCCACAGCCTACTGCTTCAGCCACCTGTCCCTGCAGGAGTACGTGGCAGCTGCGTACTACTACAGTGCGTCCAAGAGGGCCATCTTCGACCTCTTCACCGAGGGTGGCGTGTCCTGGCCCCGCCTGGGCTTCCTCACACACTTCAGGAGTGCGGCCCAGCGGGCCATGCAGGCTGAGGACGGGCGGCTGGATGTGTTCCTGAGATTCCTCTCGGGACTCCTGTCCCCAAGGGTCAATGCCCTGCTGGCCGGCTCCCTGCTGGCCCAGGGTGAGCACCAGGGCTACCGGGCCCAGGTGGCGGAGCTCCTGCAGGGCTGCCTACGCCCCAACGTGGCCGTCTGTGCCCGGGCAGTCAACATCCTACACTGCCTGCACGAGCTGCAGTGCACAGAGTTGGCCCGCAGCGTGGAGGAGGCCATGGAGAGCGGGGGCCTGGCAGGGCTGACCGGCCCCCAGCACCGCGCGGCCCTGGCCTATCTCCTGCAGGTGTCTGATGCCTGCGCCCAGGAGGCCAACCTGTCCCTGTGCCTCAGCAGGAGCGTCCTGCAGAGCCTGCTGCCCCAGCTGCTCTACTGCCGGAGCCTCAGGTGGGCACTGGGGTCGGGATGTGCAAGGTGTGGGGGTGGAGGAGCGGGCAGGCCCAGGAAGTTTCCTCACCACCACCACACCCCCCTGTATCAGAATCCTAGGGCCGGCTGCCTGGAGATGGACCACAGCACAGATGGCTTAAGGCAACATAAACTCACAGCTGTTGGCCAGAGTTCCAAATCAAGGTGTTAGCAGGGCCAAGCTCCCTTGGAACCTGTAGGGGAGCATCCTCCCTGCCTCTCTAGCTCGTGCTGTTTGCTGGCAACCTCAGCTTGTCCACACCTCACTAATCTTTGTGGTCACACGGATTCCTTCTCCATGTTCCTGTCTTCAGGCAGTGTTTGTTCCCTCTGATAAGAACACCAGGCCTATGGGATTATAGGCCCGCCCCGCTCAGAAAGACATCATTGTAACTAATGACATCTGCAATGACTCTATTTCCAAATAAGGTCGCATTCTTGAGTCACTGGCCAGGTGAGGGGTGGGGGTGGGGTGGGGGTCAGAACACCAACATATCTTTTTTGAGGAATACAATTCAACCTCTGACGCCTTGTGAACCATCCCAGTCCTGACAGAGGCCACACCGACTCCCTCCACCCCCAGCCCAGCATCCACCCAGGGCTCTGGACCTTAGGAAGGCTGTAAGACCAGGGCCATTTCAGACCTGGCAGCAGGTGCCATGTCCTCAAGAGGAGGAGAACTGGCGACCCATGTTCCCCAGACTTACATGGCGTGCGAGGCTGCTGGGAAGACACCCCCTGAATAGGAATCCTGGAACTCACAACACTGAGCCTCCCAGTCCACCCTCACAGGAAAACTCTGAGCATGGTGGGGTGCTGGCACGAACCCCTGAGCTGCATAACGGAGGCTGCAGCGTGATGGAAATGTTGGCCTGGGTGCCCCTGTGGTCCTGACGCCAGCCCTGCACCAGCACCTCACCCCACCTGCCCACGGGCCCTATTACCTGCTCATCATCGCTCTTCCTCCTGCAGGCTGGACAACAACCAGTTTCAGGACCCCGTGATGGAGCTGCTGGGCAGTGTGCTGAGTGGGAAGGACTGTCGCATTCAGAGGATCAGGTAACACTGACTCAGGAGACCCCATCCAGGGTGCCCGCTCTCGCACAGGGTCTGGGGCTGCTTTCCCATCCTCCTCTCTGCTCAACTGGCCAGGAGTGCTTTCAAGGAGAGGTGCCTTTGAAGGCTGTGGCTCAGGATGCATGCTGCCTATTTCTGCCCATTCCAGAAAGTTCAGAGGCTCAGGTACCTCAACTGTGAGAGGAGGGAAAGGATAGGGTGAGGGTCAGATGCTATCACGGACGTGGAGGCATTTCTCTGAATACTGTGTGCTCCAACGTGGTGCCAGGCCCAGTCTTCTCTGCGCACCTCTCAAAGTTTGCCCTCAAAACAGTATCATAGGCATAGGATTGCTTTTTTAAAAAAGTATTTATTTATTTATTTATGATAGGCACACAGTGAGAGAGAGAGAGAGGCAGAGACACAGGCAGAGGGAGAAGCAGGCTCCATGCACCGGGAGCCCGATGTGGGATTCGATCCCGGGTCTCCAGGATCGCGCCCTGGGCCAAAGGCAGGCGCTAAACCGCTGCACCACCCAGGGATCCCAGGATTGCTTCTTTAATGTTAACATTTTTAATTAAAAAAATGAATTTAAACTTTTATTTTTTTTTTTAATTTTTTTTTTTTAATTTTTATTTATTTATGATAGTCACAGAGAGAGAGAGAGAGAGGCAGAGACACAGGCAGAGGGAGAAGCAGGCTCCATGCACCGGGAGCCTGATGTGGGATTCGATCCCTGGGTCTCCAGGATCGCGCCCTGGGCCAAAGGCAGGCGCCAAACCGCTGCGCCACCCAGGGATCCCTAAACTTTTAAATGAGTACAAAAATACAATTTAAACATTGCATCTTTAATGTTATAATTAGACGAAAGTCTATATGCTGATGGCAGAAGAGATTTTTGTGCTTAGGAAATTTCTTCCTGTGATAACGTTTCTGAGTCTAATACCCAGTTTGGAGCCGAACTGATGTGACCTGGAGGTGGCTAGAACTAGGGAGATGAGTTGGAGCATAGGATCTAGGGAGGAATTCTTCATCCTCACGTAAGCCTCCCTCCGGGTTCTGAAATAATCTTTGCCTGAGAAAACAAAAACAAACATGGAATGAGTCAGGCACAACTAGAAGTCATCGAGGACAGCGGTGAAAGCCGTGGGCCCTGTGTGGCCCTGGACAGTTACCTGTGTGCCGAAAGAGGGTTAAAATGGGGTTAAAACAGGGTCTGTGGGTCCAGGGGTTTCCCACGACCCTTCCTCGGGTTCAATGATTCTCTAGAAGGACTCACAGAACTCAGAAAAGCCATTGTACTGCAGCTGTGGTTCATTACATCAAAAGGATCAGATGGAAATCCGCAAAGAGAGAAGATGCATGGGGTGGTCCCCGGGAGAGCAGGCAAGCTCCCAGTTGTCTTCCCAGGGCAGTCGTATAGACGGTGCCTCCCTCTCCCAGTGACCCTGTGTGACAGCACACACGAAGCTCTCCCACCAGGGAGGCTCCCCAGGCTTGTGTGCAATTGTGATCGGAGGTTGGGCATGGAGATATACCTGACTGCCCCTAGGGAAGCCCTTCCAGAGGTCAAGCTGCTACTGGGGGGCGCCTAAGGCTCCCAGGTAAGCAGAGGTCAACTTTCAGGAACTGGGGCAAGATTAATAACCCTCTCCTGCACACTAACTACCTCTTTGGGTTGTCAAGAAGCTTCAGCAGGTCAGCGCAAGGGAAGTGTGAGGACAGGCCAGACACAGAGGAAGGACTGTACAAGGAAGGGCCAGCCATTATGAGCAGCATTATCTCTGTCTCGTTAGCCAGAGATATGAATGCAACCCCTTTGGAGAAAACACAGTAACGACAACTTTTCATTATTTTTTCCTTCATGGGAAGTCTTCAGCAAAATAGTCAACTTCCAGTGTTTTGCATGAAGGAGTCTGGAGAGTGCTCAGGAAATTTTTGGAATAGAAGTCAAAAATTTCTTCTATGGCCACATGCCCTTCACATCTCCATTTGAAATGTCCAAGGCACCCTTCAGGATACACACATGGCTCGTGAAGTATTACTCATAAAACATTACAAAAGTCTTGGGTAGGGCAGCCTGGTTGGCTCAGTGGTTCAGCGCTGCCTTTGGCCCAGGGCATGATCCTGGAGACCCAGGATCGAGTCCCACATCAGGCTCCCTGCATGGAGCCTGCTTCTCCTTCTACTTGTGTCTCTGCCTCCCTCTCTCTCTGTGTTTCTCATGAATAAATAAATAGAATCTTAAAAAAAAAAAAAAAGTCCTGGGTAGGGGCACCTGGGTGGCTCAGTGGTTGAGCATCTGCCTTCAGCTCAGGTTGTGATCCTGGGGTCGAGTCCCACATCGGGCTCCCCACAGGGCACCTTCTTCTCCCTCTGTGTGTGTCTCTGCCTCTGTGTGTGTGTCTCATGAATAAATAAAATGTTTTTAAAAATTGGCTGAGGTGGGAGTATTTATACCATGGAAATTGGCCAATACTACACATCAGTGTTTTTGTATTTTATTTTTTGCAGCACACCGCTGCGTGGGATCTATGTGGGCAACTTCTGTAACTGCCTATGCTCTCTGCTGCACTGTCTGTGTAGAAGCTGCTGTGCCAGATTCTGGCCCAACTCTGCCCTGGGACTCTTTGCCAGTGTGAGGGTCTGTCCCCTTTCTCTGGCCTTACCTTACCTGGCTCAGACGCTTTCCTGCGCTGGTCACTCTCACTCCAGGGACCACCTCATCTCCACCTGCATCCAGGCTTCCATGATGCTAGTGAAACTGAGAGGTTTGGATCACAAGCCTGGTGTTGAGGAAGAGGCCATGAGACTTATGGACCTAAAATAACCACTCCTCTCTCCTCCTTGTGCAGCTTGGCTGAGAACCAGATCAGTAATAAAGGTGCCAAAGCTCTGGCCAGATCCCTCCTGGTCAACAGAAGTCTGACTGCTCTGGAGTAAGTAGGACACCAAAGGCCAACCTTCCACCCTTGGGTCAGGGACAGTTCGCGAGCCATCTCGTGAAGTCCCATAGACCACACTCTGCCCTGGGTGGGTTGGAAAGACAGTCAAGTGAGCAAAATCCTGGCTCCTCAGCTGTTAGGACCAGCTCAGGGAGGCATCAGAATTTCAGCCCTGAAGATAGTATTCTTCTCTCCCCCCTCCACACCTGGTCCAAGCCAAGTCCATCAGATCCTGCTTTCTCCTCCCCACCAAATGGGCCATACTGGGAAAGTCCTTACTTGTTCACCTAAATTAGGATTTCTCTGCAAAACGTGAAATCCTAAAGCCCAATATGTTATTTTCAAGGAACATAGATTTAAGGGTCAAGTAACTTCTGTTTTTGTTTTTCTGTCTCTGGGAATTGGATTAAAAACAAAACAAAAACCAGTTATTTCTCTTCCTTCCACCAGCCTCCGCAGCAACTCCATTGGACCTCAAGGGGCCAAGGCTCTGGCAGATGCTCTGAAGATTAACCGCACTCTGGCCTTTCTGAGGTATGTACCATCTGCTCCCTGTCCCGACGTAACCAGTAGAGGACCCAGAAAACCCCCTCCCAGGTGCCAACCATGGAATGGGAGATGATTCAAAATGGCAGGCATGCTACACTGGCTCCCACCTGGGTGGATACCACATGATCTTGTAACCTACACAAGTTTCAGGTTTCAGCTCTTCCACAGTCATTGTTCTTGTGTTTACAGCCTAATCAGGGGGTGGAAAAGAAGGAAGGTGGGGTGGTACAGAAGTGGAAAAGTAAAATAATCCATAAGGAAAACCTCTTCCTCCATTGAGTGGGAAATCCCCAAGACCATGGTGTCAGAATATTCCCCTGAGGTGTTTCCCAGGACATTGAAGGGCCCATCTTCCAGAATATTCCTATGGTTTGCTGTGGTTTGCTATCTTCCTCTTAGGGGCCTGTGGTTGTATCCGTCCTTAGTTGAATGTGTACTGTCATTTGTTTTTTTCATTTATTTATTTTTATTGGGGTAAAATTCACCATTTTAAAGTATACATTGCAATGGCACTTAGCACATTCACAGTTGTTCATTCATCACCTCTATCAGGTTCCAAAATATTTCCATCACCCTGACAGCAGATCCTGTATCCATTAGCAATGACTCCCCATTCTCCTGTTCCTCCCAGCCCCTGGCAGCCAGCAGTGTTGGTGCTCTCTGTCTCTAGGTTTACTGACTCTGCAGATTTCGCACACACTCACGTGCGCACACACACACACACACAGAATCCTACAACACAACCCTCTGTATCTGGCTTCTCTCACTGAACATTGTGTTTTCAAGGTTCATCCACATGGTAGCTGGTGCTTCATCCCCATCTATGACTGAGTCATACTCCACTGGACAGACCACAGTTCATCCCTTCATCAGTTGAGGGACATTTGGGTTGTTTCCACCTTTTGGCTCTTGTGAATAATGCTTCTGCACACATTCACATACAAGCATTTGAATACTTAATTCTTTTGAGTAGACGCCTACCAGTAGAATTTACTGTGTCATACGGTAACTCTGACCTTTTGAGAACTGCCGGACTGCTTTCCACAAAGTCTGCCCCACTTTACATTCCCACCAGCAGTGGGTGAGGGTTCCAATTTTTCTACATCCTTGTCAACACATGGATGCTGTGGCTTTTGGCTGTAATTCCGACCACTGATAAACTAGTTGTTATCCCGATATCATGGGCACCTTGTTTCCAGTCAAGAGACAAATGCTTAGAGACCCAGAGGGAATCCTAAGGCCAGAGCAGCACTGGGAAGACCGGGCTGTCCCCAGATCCTGTGTGGTGGGCAGTAAGGACAGGTAGCAGTCAGCTGCTCTGCCACCCCCTGCCTCTTCCCTTGGGCCTCGCTAACACTGCAGCAAGGGTGAAGGCCACAACCAGAGGGCACCCTCATGTGCACCATCGGTGACACACATCTTCTCGCCTCCTCCACAGCCTCCAGAGCAACGAGATCAGGGATAATGGTGCCAGGTCCATGGCTGAGGCGTTGGCTACCAACCGGACCCTCTCTGTGCTGCAGTAAGTGGACATGCTGACCAGCAGAGAGACCCTCTCTTCTCCTCTCCTCTCCTCCTCCAAGAGCCTCTCTGTCTGATTTCTGCAAGGAAGGATGACTGGGGAGATATCCTGAGGCTTTCTGACCCCTCTGGTTGGCCCCTGGAAATCTTGATGTCCACCACTTTTCCACAGAACAGGTGCTGGAAAACAACCAAAACTAAAGCCTCCTGCCAATGCAGAAAATCCTCTCCACAAATGTAGTAAAGAATGAAACAGTTTAATTATTTGAACAATCAACTAGAGAGCAGTGCACGTCATTGGCAATCCAACAACGAGTTGGCAAAGACAAAGAAATCTCACCCTTTTCTACAGCCAAGCAGACACAACCTGTGATATGTGTGTTCTTGATATCTGTGCTCCAGAGGACTGGACAGCACCATTTGTTGCACATAGCTTTTCCTAAATTTGCCTGGTAGCTGGGGTAGTCATCTGTTTACTAACTGCCTTTATCCAAAGGAAAAACCAAACTTCTCCTATCTTTATGACAAGCAGGCATTTACAAAGTGGAGTCGTGCTGTCTTTCTTGATATGTACATTTGAGAGAGATGGCTCCATGACTCCTACAGGCTGTCAATCTGGCAAGAGGTTTATTTAGCTTTTAAAAAGACTTACTCCTCAAAGGGACAGCTTTACCATTGCAAATTTTCTCAAAGAAATGCTCTAAGGGAAACGCTGTCAGGGAAAGGTCCCCTTTGGAACCTAACAAAATTCCCTTCTGTTTACATCCTATTTCGCCTCACACAACACAGGTCGGGCCTTGTCTGTCCTCCTAGGATGAGCCCGGGGCTTGTGGGAACATTTCCGTCCTCCAGATTTGGTATAAAGGGAAGTAGCTGTTGCAAGAGGGCCTAAATGGAGGATTGGCCTTCAGAGGACTGCAGGGCTGGGAGGCAGGCCGCTGGCTGGTCAAGAGGTAGATGGTTGGGTGTTGTTGGGAGGGTTGCCTGAGTGAGGAGTTGGTGGGACTCACGTGCAGGAGTCGCCACTCGAGAGCTTGCTGGATATTGTGCGTTCTCTGGTCACTGCTTTCCAGCTTCTGACAAGGGAGGGCCCAGCTGTCCTTGCCTCTGACACCCCCCATGGAATGATGGCATCACTTCAGCACCAAGCCACAGACCTTTCCTAGAGACCTCTCTGCCGATGCTGTGATAGATGGAGGGGGCATTCGAGCACTCTGAGCACTCCCCTCGAACCGGACCATCCCTGCAGTGGGAATGGCTATGGCTGGCTTTGCTGAAAGACCCTTCTCTCCCACAGCCTACAGAAGAATACCGTCGGGCCTGTGGGAGCCCAGCTGATGGCGGAGACCCTGAAACAGAACAGGAGTCTGAAGGAGCTCATGTGAGAAATGCAGAAGGGCCGAATATGTATCCTCACTGACTGCACAATGCCCAGCCCTTCACAAATATTTGTGAGCATGAGGATGAATGGATGGATGGACAGATGGACAGATGTGTGGGTGCAAGATAGCTGACTTTGGACTCAAGCTTCCCAGGATTGGGCCTCAGACTTAAACTTACTGCCTTCCCAGCACTGCCTGGCCATCTTCACATAAAGTATCACAAAACCTCCCACTAGAGAGTTGGCCCTGCCCCTGCTAGGGAGTCAAGTACTTTGCTACCTTGATGTATACAGGCCATAAGGAGTCACTTGCAGAGGCTACGTGCGAGCCACAGACCCAAGCTGAAACAAGCTGTGCACTGGGCACCCTTACCACCACAGAGCAAGCATGGCCCCGCACCCTGGTCCCTGGGCCCCACCCTGCCAGGCTGCTCCTGAAAACCGACTCACCCTGGTCCCATCTCTTGCAGATTTTCCAGTAACAGCATCGGTGACGGAGGTGCTGAGGCCCTGGCTAAGGCCCTGAGGGTGAACCAGGGCCTGGAGAATCTGGAGTGAGTCTGCCTGACTGCCCTCCAGGAGTGGCCGTGGGCAGAGGGTGACTCCCCTGGTTTCCCCACCTAGAAGCGGGCGGGTCCCAGAGGAGGGTTGTCAGGACCACTACTTCGCCAGAACCCAACCGCAGCAGCCTGGGGCATACTGTGACCTGTCCCACGCCCACCCCACCGTCCCATCCCGCCCCACTGGCTCCATTTCCCTAGACAGTGGAGGTTGGTGTTGACTGTGGAGTTTTCAGAGTGACAAACACCGAGTGCCCTTGAAAAGCTGGCACAGGTGACTGAAAAGGATGTTGGCCGTGGCGGCCTTGGTGGGGGTTGGGGGACCGCGATGCTGCCCCCACACCGGGGAGACGCAGCGGTGCTACTCTCTGGGGCTGCAGACAGAACACACACTCCTACCCCGGGTATTTGGAGCCACTCACATAAGGCAGAGGCTAAGCTGTGGGGCTGATGTACTAGACCCACCTGCGCGGACCTAGGGCGTCTGGAACACGGGGGCAGGGACAGGAAAGAGGGATGAGGAGAAGGGCAGCGTGAGATGACACCTACGGCCCGAGTCCCCCAGCTCTGCTGCACCTGACGCCGGAGCAGCAGCTCCCTGCGGGTCGGGATGGCCATGCCAAGTACGTCCCGTCATCTTGTCCTGTTTGCAGCCTGCAGAGCAATTCCATCAGTGACACGGGAGTGGCAGCCCTGATGGGGGCCCTCTGTGCCAACCAGGCCCTCACCAGCCTCAAGTAAGTCCTGGCTTCCCTCTCCAGTCAGTGTCCCTTTGGCCAAGGGGGACTTTGGGACTTGGAAGGAAAGCCCACACCTCCCACTGCGGGCCTGTTCTGTAGTGATCTGTGGTTGGGCTTTTCTGGAGCCTGGCATCCTGCACACTTCCTGCTCTCTCAGGGAGGGCGGGGGGGTGGGGCACAGGGGCACCTGGGGCCTCAGCTGGCCAGTTCTGCTGCTCCCTTCCAGCAAACCAGCCCCTGAGGCAGCTGAGCCTGGCCCCAGGCCCCTCACCTCTGAGAGCCTGTCACCTGAGCCCCTTCCTCCTGCTGGGTCCCCTGTGGGTGGACCTACAGGGGAGACACCTGGAGAGCTAGCGGTGGGAGCCTGGCTTGCTGGAGGCTCTTCTACCTCAGCCCTGATGGCTCAGGAGACCCAGGTCCTGCCTGAGGTTCCTTTGTCTCCAAAGGCCGGAGTGCCGGGGCCTGTCTCCCCCCTCTACCCCCCGCGCCCAGCCCTCACACATCCGGTCAGGGTCTTCTCTCTCCTCAGTCTTCGAGAAAACTCTATCAGCCCGGAGGGAGCCCGGGAGCTGGCACGAGCTCTCCGCAGCAACAGCACCCTAAAGAACCTGGAGTACGTGAGTTGGGTGCAGGCTGTGCCTCCCTCGCCTACCTGGCGCCCTGGGGAGTGGAGGGCAGAGGGCGGCTCTACAGGCTGGGAAGGGCCTGCTTGGGGAGGGCTGCCCGGAGGCCTGGCCGCTGGTGGCGACCCCACCACCCCCACGTGCTCAGTTACCTGCTGCCCCCTCCCCCAGCCACCTCCCCAGGGCGACGTGGGAGGGCCCAGGTCAGGGGCAGTGCAGTACAGGGACCAGGAGTGGGCTCCCAGGGGGTGATCTGTCCTGGGACCTCACTAAGCTGAATCCAGGTCCCCTCTCCGTGCGGCTGTCGGGGTTCAGTACAACAGCCTCAGGCACGGGCTTGGCACACACAGGTTTCCCCAACGTGAGCTGGGCGGTCCTCGGGGAGGAGGGGACCTGGATTCCCGGCTGAGAAAGCATGGGGCCTCTGTGGCCATCTAGGTCCTGCTTACTCACCGTGTTCCCCTCCTCCCAGCCTGACAGCCAACCTCCTCCATGACCAGGGCGCCCAGGCCATCGCGGTGGCAATGAGAGAAAACCAGGCCCTCACGTCACTTCAGTGAGTCTGCGGCAGCCCCAGCCCATCCCGTCCCGTCCCCTCTGTGGGGCTGTAGGACCATCGTACCAGCTCCCCAGGAGAACGAGGCCGGCTTTGGGGCCCCCCAGTAGGCTGCGCACTACGTCCTACTCTGCCTCCTGGGGCGGATGCATAGAGGCCTATAGGGAGGTGGGCACCCATGCCATACCTCCAAGTGTCACAAACTTCACGCAGGGGCCATCTGGGGTTTCTATTGGAGCCTGTTCCTGTGTCCACCCTTAAGCAGAGTGCTCATTCACCCTCTTCAACCAAACCTGAGGTGGGCTCCAGGAGTTCAGCCTATCAGTGGCGAGGACCTCATCCCGCAAGGACTCCTGCCCTGCCTACAGATTCTCCTGGGAGAGTCCCCTCTTTCTGGAACCTCCAGAACATGCAGGGCTCCGCCCTGGGCTCAAGTGTGTCTGTTTCTGTCCAGCCTGCAGTGGAACTTCATCCAGGCTGGTGCTGCCAAGGCCCTGGGACAAGCACTACAGCTCAACAGAAGCCTGACCAGCCTCGAGTAAGTGGGGCCTTGGCAGGGGCTGCAGGAGGGTCAGGGGAGCAAGGACTCTTGAAACCTTGGTGTCCACCAGGCACATGGCCTCCTCTGCCCTAAGGCCAGCAGGCATTTTTCTGCTTTAATAGCTTTACTGAAGCATAATCCAGGCACCACAATAATCTTCCGGTATAAAGTACAAAGCTGACTGGTTTCTACTACATCCACTGAGCTGTGCAACCATCACCACGATCAATTTGACACCATTTCCATCACCCCGGGAAGATACCCCAGACTCATTAGCAGTCACTCCCCACTGCCCCCAACCCCAGCTGTGGCCAGCACACATGTGCTCTGTCTCTATGGAGTCACCCATGCTGGACGTCTTACATACATGGACTCATACTGTCTGCAGCCTTTGCAACCAACATCTTTCATTTAGTGTCATGTCTTTAAGGGTCACCCAGGTGGTGGCATGAATCAGAGCTTCATTCCTTTCTATGGCTGAATCCTAGTCCAGTGTGTGCATAGACCACACTGTCCACTGATGGATACTGGGTTGTTCCCACTATCTGGCTCTCGTGACACTGCTGTGAGCCTTTGTGAGCCTTCATTTCTCGTGGCTACACACCATTAGTGGAACCGCTGGGTCGAGGGCTAACTCTGTGTTTAACCCTTTGAGCCTCACTGGCTTCTGACCAGGGTGTCTCACCTCTGGCTGGTTCTTGTGTTTGACATCCTGGTGCTCCCTACGGTTCTGTCCTAGGCCATCTTCTCTTGAATGACCTCTTTTCCAGAAGCTCTCCGCTCCCAGGCTCCTTGCCTTCAAAAAGCTCTGGTGCCCCCACGTTTATCCCCCAGATGTCTCTCCTGAGCTCCAGACCTGTGTCACCAATACCCACTCAGCATCTCCCCTAGGGGACCTCAAGGAACTTCAAACTGCCCAAACCACCTGCCCAGGAGCCTGCTTCTCTGGTCCCACCTCGTGAACAGGACCAGCCAGTCGTGTGAGCTAGAAACACCACCTCTGCTCTTGCTTCCCACCTGTGGCTGTCCTCCCTACGTTCCACCATTTCCCTTTGCCCCCACAGCCACCAGCAGGCCAGCAGCATCACTCACCTGTGTCACTGCAGGGGCACCTCTACATCCAGTCCATCTTCTCACAAAGCTGGCCAAAGAGCTTTCCCAAACGTAAATCTGTCCCCGTCCTGGGTGAAATGCTTAAATGCTGCCCAGTGCCTGCAGAGTGAAGGCCAACCCTTAACATGGCTTCCAAAGAACGCCCCAATCTGCTTCCTGTGTACCTCCTCAGCCTCATTCCACGAGGTGGCGACTCGACTAAGTTTCTTTGGGTGTCATGCGGATGTGCCAAGCCCCCTCCCCCATCTCTCGTCCTTCAGGTTTCAGTTTAGACCTAGTTCTTCTGGCAGCTTCTGTGAGCAGTTGGCACATGGCCTCTGGGGCCTGCTCATTCAATCACAACTCCTCACCCGAGACAGACCTCGGCCTGTACAGCTCTGTGGACACAACACACACTCAAATGTCCGTCAGAATTCTTTTTTTTTTTTTTTTTTTAATTTTTATTTATTTATGATAGTCACAGAGAGAGAGAGAGAGGGGCAGAGACACAGGCAGAGGGAGAAGCAGGCTCCATGCACTGGGAGCCCGATGTGGGATTCGATCCCGGGTCTCCAGGATCGCGCCCTAGGCCGAAGGCAGGCGCCAAACCGCTGCGCCACCTAGGGATCCCTCCGTCAGAATTCTTAACGCAAACTGCTCCCCTGAACACACCGGTGCCTACCCTAACTAAACTCTTAACCACTGACTGCTCTCAGACCTAGCACTTTACTCATGTGGAAGGGAAGGGAGGGAAAAAAAAAAAAAAAGATGTAAAACACTGACTGGCAAGAACGGCCCGGTGGAGGGCTTTGACTTACTTCTCTGGCCAGCACATCCTTAGTCGCTTTTCCATTGTCCCTCTGTTTGTGTCTGAATTAAATCTAGAAGGGCCCAGCTCAGCAAGTCCTACTGGACTGCCAACCCCGTGCCCCATGAGCCCAGGGCCACGCTCTGTGTTCAGTTTACAGGAGAATGCCATCGGGGACGAGGGTGCGTCTGCAGTGGCCAGCGCGCTCAAGACCAACGCGACCCTCACTGCTCTCTAGTAAGTGCTAACGCGCACGCTGCCCAGGAGCCAGCCCTGCACCCGGCTCTCACGCCCCCCCCCCCCCCCGCCGCCCCCCCCCCTCCCCCCTGTCAGTTCTGCTTTCCAGCCAAGGAAGGTGTGTTTCGTTTTCCGAGTGTTAGCAAGTGGGACCTCGAGCATCTGGAAAGCAGGAAGTAGGGGCTCGAGGAGCGTTCTCCCTCAAACTCTCCAGGAGCCCCCGTGTCCCTCCTGGACCCGCAGCGGCAGCTCCCGTCCTAGGCGGCGCAGGGCGGGCGCAGGCTGCAGGGGCCCCGCCTGCCGGCGCTGACTGCACCTCTCCCACAGCTTGCAGGCGGCCTCCATTGGGGCCCGGGGCGCCCAGGCGCTAGGGGACGCCCTGGCCGTGAACGGAACCTTGGAGATTCTTGAGTAAGTGTCCCCGTCTCTGGCTCTGGTCTGTTGCCCAAAGAAACCACGCTGTTGATTCAGAATGAAGATATGGAAGAACTGTCAATTTACGTGGAAACTCACAGATCATTCAAACACCGTCCTTCAGGTCAAGCAGGCCGCAGCTTCCCCATTC
This sequence comes from Canis lupus familiaris, assembly GCF_011100685.1. Classification (NCBI taxonomy): domain Eukaryota; kingdom Metazoa; phylum Chordata; class Mammalia; order Carnivora; family Canidae; genus Canis; species Canis lupus. The sequence continues at coordinate 38,003,502 of NC_049227.1, forward strand.
CCACACCATACCTCCTCCCTGCGAGCCCCTACTGTCGGGCCTCCTCCCCCTAGGTACCCGCTCTCCTTGCCTTGCCAGGCGGCGCACATCCCGAGGTTCCCGCGTAGGGGTCCCTGGCCGCGGAGCTCACTCTATGAGAGGATCCAAGGCCCTGGGGGCGGGGGTTACCCTGGATGCGGCTCTCAGGCACGTGCCAGTCATTTCTGCTCCTGATGCTGAGCACACGGGGACCACTGGCTTCAATGCTGCCTCTTGTCTCAGCCCCGCTCTCCGTCCTTGTGGATAGAGGAGGGTGAGGGCTCCCACAAACCACCCAGGTTGGCCAGCTTCACCCCTCCACGCGTGTCCTGCTCCCCAGAGCTGATCTCCGTTCTGTGCCTGGAGCGAGGGAGGAACCACCTCACCTCCATGGTGGCTGAGTCCATGCTTCCTCTACCCAGTAGCCCCGGCTCATCTGAAGAGGTACAGTTTTCATCCCACAGCGGTCACTGTGCCTTAGGGTTCCTATCTCTCCTGACAGCTTACGAGGAAATGCCATCGGGGTGGCTGGAGCCAAAGCCTTGGCAAATGCCCTGAAGGTGAACTCAAGTCTCCGAAGACTCAAGTGAGTGGCTGTAGAGACCCACCTGTGCCCTGAGCTGCAGACTTCTCTGCTGGAACCTCCCCCTCGAGATGAGCGGCTCTTGGGGTCCTCTGTAGCTGCTTCCTTCCGAATAGCGAGAGCTCTACTAGAGTCCCTCTTGCAGATGGATGCATTCATTCTATCTAGCTTACATCAGAGCTAAGTCACTTAATGCCTGCATTTTTGGTCTTACGTCTTCCATGGCACTTAGACGAGACCACCTGGCTACTTGTAGACACTGGCCTCAGGGGTAAATGCCCCCTTGCTGTTGCTAGGACACTGATGGACAAATCAGCCCCAGAACTATTTCTTCCACTGCCCCCCAAGATAATGTGGTGCAGCTTTCTGGGGCGTGTTCTTCTGTCCTGAGTGGCTCATGGTAGTGTCTCCATCTTTTCTCTGCCTAGTCTTCAAGAAAATTCCTTGGGGATGGATGGGGCGATATGTGTCGCCACTGCACTGTCTGGAAACCATGGCCTCCAGCACATCAAGTGAGTGGGGCTCGGCGGCACCTGCCCTTTCCTGCCATTCTTGCTCCCTTGGAGCGGCACCCAGGTCAGGCTCTGCCTTCTGCCCGATTCTCAGCGGGCTCCTGGGTCTTCCAGCAGTTCTGCAGCGAAACTCAGTATAAAGGGGAGTCATTCTGGCCCTGTCCATGGGAGGGACCCTGGAAGCATGAAGGTGTTGGCTGGAGCTCTGCATTTCGTGCTCTTTACTAATGAGAACCTGCAGGCCCCTGGGCCTCGAGCCCATCTCTCAAGCCCTGTCCTAATGTTTCTCTTCTAGTCTCCAGGGAAATCACATTGGGGAATCTGGTGCCAGGATGATCTCAGAGGCTATCAAGACAAATGCTCCTTCATGCACTGTTGAGATGTGAGCAAAACAAGTTCCTGGTGGACCTGGCAGGACGACAGACAGACCAACAGCTGGAAGCTTTTGAATGGAAAGACAATTTTCCAGGGTTCCTTCCTGTGGTCTGGGAATGATGTTGACCCACACAATAGCTGGTCTCCTGCAAGGAGGCAGGAAAGGTGCTGCCAAAGAGGTCACGAGCAACTCTCTCAGTCCCCGGTCAGTCCAAGCAGGGGTGAGATGGATTCTCTGCTCTGGTGCAGAGAAGGGATGTCCCCACCAAGGACACAAGCTTTAAAGCTCAGCAGGTAAGAAGCTGGTACAAGCTTATTTATACCCTGAGGTCTTCATGTGCCTCTTTTATTATTATTTCCCTTCTCCACTTGTTAAAATCACTCCTCCCCACTCTGAAAGGAGCTTCCATCTTCAAGCCTATATAGGGTTATCAACTTGGCATCGGTGACAGAGGGACCACTCTTTTCTCAAGAAGACTAGAACATTTTAGGTCTACGATCATTAGAAACACATGGAAAAATTGATAATTTTTGAAGAGAAATTACAGGATTCTGGAGACAAAGACAAAAAGAGGTTCTCCAAGGTTCTTGCCACCTTTATCTATTACGAAATCTCTCAATGGCATGGATTATGTCTGGCATACATTATGGGGGATCTGGCATGCTGGTTATCAATGGCACATTAAACACTGATGCCTTAATGTTATCCTATACTGGGCTTCCAAAACCATGACTGTGCCTGCAGCTTCTCCGTGAAGGCCAGCAAGCTGAGCTTCCATATGGTCCAAGTTGCCTCAGGTGTGTGTCTGGGATGAAGGGAAAAAGACCCCAATGGACACCACAGTTCTCATCAAATAAATAACCAAGGAAAATGCTTATAAAGATTATAAAGTCATTACCATTTTAAAGTTTGAACAGGAAGCACACTTATTCCAAATGTGCCTTCAAAAATGAGGATTCAGGCAAAAATCCTCAATGGATGCTAAAGCCATGGATAAAAGCCTATCGAGGAAGAAGATAACCACCAAGTCTCAAAATATCACCCCACGAGTGATAGTTACAAAAGATGGACAATTTTACAAATGTTTTCTTAACAAAGTTATTAAACCTAACATCACCGATAATGGGACAACTGGGCATGCTGTGCCCCTGATGTGATGCACTGAAGACACATCATGCCAAAAATACTGATTTGAATCTTATCAGGAAGGAACAATCAGACAAAATCCAAACAGAGAGGCATTCTGGAAAATAACAACAAAAACTAGCGTAACCTCTTCAAAACATGTCAATGTTATGAAAAATACAAAAGGCTGGGGACTATTTTAAATTGTAGGAGATTAAAGAAACATAACCACCTACTGCAGGCTCTCTGATTAGATCTTCTACTGAAAAAAATAATCAGCTATAAAGAAAAGTACTTGGAAATGGGGGACATCCAAACGCAGGTCTTGTGTCATATTTATTTGGATTGCTGTGTTTTGGAAGATTTTTTTTTTGCGGGGTATAGAACCTAAAGGCTGGTATTTGGCCCTTAGTACTTTCAGGATGTTGCCATACTGCTGTCTGATTTGCACAGTGTCTGATTCAGTTGAGAACAAGACAGAACAAGAGTCACAGTTGCCAAATGCTAGAGAAAGCCGTGTCTTGCTGGAATCCAGCACCAGCGAAACCTCAAGGGCCAAGGCAGTGGAGAAAAATCATGCTCCCCAGGGCCCTGTAAAGCAAGCCTCATCCCTTCCTTCTCCGAAGTCTCCCTGGCAGCCCACTGACCAGCCCATGCTCTTGCCCACTGGCAAAGCAGAGAGGTTTACAAGGAATAGCTCTACCATCGCAGGGAGGGCCGAAAGGTGATCTGGAGCTGAGGCGACACACCAGTAGCCAGCCCGCTGGGACTCTTCTTTTTGTTTTTCATTCTGAACCATTTCTATTGCTGTGTCTGCAGGGCCGGTATCTTCTCTTCTGTGGGCCTCAATCCCAGCTCACACAGTCTTTGTCTCATTTCTTTCATCTCTATAAGCTTTGAGATTTATGTCTTATCACCTCTTAAGATGTTCATGCCTCCCTCCATCATCTCAGTAAAAAACTATCTGAATGCCCTTTTTTTAAAAACTAATTCTATCATCTGTTATTTCTGGGTCACTTCTGGGTCTGTTTATTTTTCTCATTATGATAATTTTTAATTGGACACCAGACATTGGGAATTTTATCTTGTTGGGTATGGATTATTTTTATATTCCTTAAAATTCTTGAGCTTTATTCTGGGACACATTACTTAGAAACAGCTGGATACTTTCAATGCTTGCTGTTTTAAGTTTTGTTAGCCAGGAATAGCCATCCTTATCTTAGGGCTACCGTGGCCTAACTTCTGAGGCATTGTCTCAGTATTCTGGGTACTTACTCCACCTGATGCCCAAGTCAAAAAACTCTTTTGGGTCCTTATCTACACCAGATGCTGTAGAAATCCAGGTGTAAAAGATCATGACATCAACCAAAGCCATCTTACTTTTACCAGGCCAACTGGTTATCTGGTGTGTTTATTTTCAATAGGCAATATGGATTTAAACAGAATGACTCCTAATGATGCCTTTGCTTCATCAATTAATTACACACATTCTCTCTCTTATAGATTCAACCGCTCTCATTCCACATGCTAGTTCCCTCCAGCTAAAAAGTCATCTGAACAGGGCAGCCCCTGTGGCCCAGCAGTTTAGCGCTGCCTTCGGCCTGGGGTGTGATTCTGGAGACCGGGGGTCGAGTCCCATGTCGGGCTCCCTGCATGGAGCCTGCTTCTCCCTCTGCCTGTGTCTCTGCCTCTCTCTCTCTCTCTCTCTGTCATGAATAAATAAATAAAATCTTTAAAAAAAAAAAAAGTCATCTGAACACTCATCAACACTCACTGTGTTCACTTCAAATTCTAACCTCTCTTCACATTCACTGGCTATCTGACTGCTCTTGGCTAAGGTCATCGGAGATTTCCTAACTGACAATTTCAGTGCCCTCTGTCTCAAGCTTATTTACAAGGATTTAGCACTTACTCATCTTTCCCTTCTTTGGAGATTCTCCTCTGCCTTGGCTTCCATAACAGAACTGTCCAGTCCTCCACCTTCTCGTTACCCCTCTTCAATACTCTTTGGAAAATAAAAAAATTTTTTTTCCTAATCATTAAAGTAAAATACAGTCACTTTAGAAAATACTTTCCCAGTCTCTTTTTCTGGCTCCTTGTGGCCTTTGCCCATGAGACACAGGCATTTCTCAGGCTCCCAACCTTGGCTCTCTTTCCATCCCATGTGTTCTCCCCCAAGGAATCTCACAGGAAAATAATCCTCAAACCTGTCTCCAGCCCTTACCCTTTTCCTGTCTATATATTTATCTTTTGAGAATTTCATTTCATCAAAATAACATTCATAGTAATACATATAGTTTAAAAAGCCAAAAATTATTAGGTGTATATTGGAAAACAGCAGTCTCCTGTTTTGTCCCTCCCCTTCCCAAATACCCCTACTCCCCAAACTAAATGTCTGACGTGTACTATTTCTTGTTTTGTCATCTTAGAGATTATCTCTTGACTTCTAAGTGGGAAAGGACCCTTGGATGTATATCAGCTAACATCCCCACTTTTTGTTTCTCCATCCTCTCAACAGAGAGCATGATTTTTGTTCAAACCATTAGTCTCCATCTTATGCCTTTATTAGTATTGATCACTCCTGAGCCACTCTCCTGTTCTTTTTAGAATAGTGCATCTTTTAAAAACTTAGTTTTCTATGTCACTATTGCTTAATCCTTTCCAGACTGCCCAGCAGAGGGGTAGAGGTCTACAGTCAAACACTGTGTCTCAGACACACAGGTTTCCCATCAGGTACATGTTTCTGTTATGAGCTCCCTTCCTGACTTCGGTGTCCCCCTGTTCCAGTCACATTCTCATCGCAAGGGCTTCTTCTCTGGGCACATTTAGTTCCTTTCCAATTCTTCCAGTCATGGATTCTAGCACCTGAGTCTCCTGGGCCCATCCGACAGCTGGGATACGGATGCAGTGGGTCCTCCCAGACGACGGACACTGATATTATAGTTTACAACGCTAGTGAAAGAGCACTTGCAGGTCTTCTTCTGTCCCAGCTAAAAGGGAAACAGTTCCTCACACTGCCGATTGGAAGTCCCTGGACTTTGTTCTCACAGCTGCCACCAATAAAAATTAAGGACTTGAAAAATTCCTCTACATTTTCTGTCAATATATACGTTGTAAAGCATTTTAAGAGGTCCTTTAATTATATAGTTAAAAACAAGAGCAACTGTCGAAAATGATCTAAATACTGGTTTTTCACTGACCTAATCACACAGTCTTATCTGGGGCTCTGATGCTTGGCCAAAGCCAGTGGCAAGAGGTCATATGGCACTTGGCACACTCAACTGCTGTACAGTGACAGACGTACATTCATAACTACGATCAGGTTCTTGAAGCTCCTTGGTTGAAAGAAGCTGCTCTAGGAAGGAGGTGCCATTCCACAGTGACTGCCCCAAGTCAGTTAACCAAAGCATCGAGGGATGAAGGATGATGGAGAAAGAGGTGAAACAATAAATGGCCCATCGCACGGGCACCTGTGTATGTGTGTAGGGGTGGCCTGCTGCGTGGGCCACACTCTCATGTTAATGCTCATTAGTAGAAAATTATCACACGAGGAAAAGAAAAATACATTTTTTTGTTTTGATTTGGTTTTGTTTTTCAAAATATAAGGCAGGTCAGACTCAGGGAAACCAAAACTAGAACATCCAAGAAGACACAGTGACTTGCACCTCAGAAGCCACAGCATCTGAGGGGGTTGGCATGGCTCCCGACACTCCCATTCCCTTTTTAGTTCATTTCAATGATGACACATCTCAATCGCTGGTGAATTAACTTAATGCTGAATGTTTAAAAAAGAGGGTAATCTATGTAGAAGTTAGGAAAAGACAGAGAAAAAAGCAAAGATGATAGAAATAATTGTCACACTGTCTCCTAACAATTTATATGCTACCATAGTAACGTGTAAACTTCTCCTAAGTATTTATGTTATAGGTGCAAATAAACAATATAATTACACTTTGAAGTAAAACTTATTTAATAACATAAAAACATGGAATTAAACACATTTATTACGAGTTAAATAACCAGAAATCTTCTGACTTCTATAACTGAAAAATAAATGAAAACTGCTCCGTGTTTTCCATATCAGAAAAACAAAACAACTGCACCTGTCACTTCTCATTTCACATCAGGGAAATTATTCTAATGCTCTTCAACCTAATGCAATCCCGGTTCATTTTTTTAGAGTCAGAAACACAAGTGTGTACCAACACTTCAGTAATTTGCTTTCCTAAGGAGGAATGTCACCCTTCTGAAAGAAAATGAGTATTTATATTCTGGAGCATCTCTCTGTTGCCTGATTTTTAATCAAAGTGGGTTTTCATCTAACTTAGCTAACTTTCATTTAGAACATTTTAGTAAAATACAGTTAAAGCTTGGTATTGTGAACATACAGAAGAAAATAAGACAACGAAATAAAAGTTAGAATTAAAAGCCAGTGTACAGTAAATGTTCGAAATCCTACAGGTGAGGAGGAGTCAAATGCTCCCCCACAATTTCTAAACGGGCCCTAGTGCCCAGCCCATGTCCCTCACCCTGACTCTTAGAGGAAAACACATCCCAACAATAATCAAGACGTGATGGTGCTCTTAGTTCTCCTCAGGTCTGTGCCCCACACATGTGCATCTCTAAGAACATACACATTTCCCAAGTTTCAGGAGATAAATAAGGCAAAAAACAAAAACAAAAAACCCACATCCTCTTTGGGGCTTGCTTTAGTTCTTGGTGAAGCTCTGTGGAATAGCACAGAGGAGGCTAGAGAAGAATTAGCTGTTGCTTCATTAACAAGTCCAGCTGGTTTAGTGAACAAGATAGGTTTCCTTCCTAACCTTCCAATTCCCGTTTACCTATAGATCTGAGGGATTTAATCAATCTGGTCCCTTGGGCAAGAAGGTCAGAAGTCATTGTCGCTTTCATCCAGGGGCTCAGGCTTCCGGACCCTTTGACTGGGCTTAGCTGGTGAGAGAGCAACGCTCTCATCTTCCAAATCATCGTCTTCTTCATCACCCTCCATGTCAATCTCACTGTCCTCGGAGTCCTCCTGTAGGAAGACCACAAAGACAACTGAGGACCTGCCTCATACCCACAGCTTGTGAGCTGAGATCCTTGTTCACCAGCAGCTCAGTAACTAGCAACGTCCTCATGTGAAGGGAGAGCTGGGCGGAGCAGCAGTCAGGCTGTGGGGGCATGAGAAGGGGACCCATGGCTGACACTGCCAGTGGAAATATCATAAATGGATCAGCTAACCAGTGACCTTCGGACACCAGTGTGCAGCCATGCTTGGTGCTATGGGGCTGGCTTTCCCAGGGAGGTCTCAGCAACACCACTGGATCTGCACCAAACAAAGCTCACCTGCCACTGCTCTGCCCCTGGGGGCCCAGCCATCCACCAGGGGACAGCAAAGAGGAGGGTTGGGTGTTTTTGTTTGTTTTTTGCATTGTATCAGATAGGGGATGGAAAGCCACACAGGAAATGGGCATAAGGAGCAAAGTAAAAGGAACAGCCTCTCCATCACCTAGATCTAGGGAGACCAACTCGGCTAGGTTTTAAAGTGCAAGTTCTGTGTCTCAAGTAAACCCAAGATGGCTAGCCATTCTAGCTAGATCATTCCTACCAGCATATATACATGCTGCAATTTCCTTCTTAAAAATATAAAACCAGGGATCCCTGGGTGGCGCAGCGGTTTAGCGCCTGCCTTTGGCCCAGGGCGCGATCCTGGAGACCCGGGATCGAATCCCACATCGGGCTCCCTGCATGGAGCCTGCTTCTCCCTCTGCCTGTGTCTCTGCCTCTCTCTCTCTCTCTGTGTGTGTGACTATCATAAATAAATAAAAATTAAAAAAAATATATATATATAAAACCAGGGCAGCCCAGTTGGCTCAGTGGTTCAGCGCCACCTTTGGTCACAGCATGATCCTAGAGACCCGGGATTGAGTCCCACATTGGGCTCCCTGCATGGGGCCTGCTTCTCCCTCTGCCTGTGTCTCTGCTGCTCTCTCTGTTTCTCATGAATAGATACATAAAATCTTTAAAAAAACAAACAAACAAACCCCCCAAAGTTAATCCCACCTTCCTCCCAGCTGCTCTGCCCTGGTCCTCTACCTTCTAACAGTGAAACTCCCTGAAGGAGTTTTTTTTTTTTTTTTTTTTTTTTTAATTTATTTATGATAGTCACACAGAGAGAGAGAGAGAGAGAGGCAGAGACACAGGCAGAGGGAGAAGCAGGCTCCATGCACCAGGAGCCCGATGTGGGATTCGATCCCGGGTCTCCAGGATCGCGCCCTGGGCCAAAGGCAGGCGCCAAACCGCTGCGCCACCCAGGGATCCCCCTGAAGGAGTCTTGATCCCACTCCCCTGCCAGTTGCCCTCTCACTGTCTCCTCAACACACTTGGCAGGGTGAAGGCCAGCTCTCGTAGTGATGCAAACATTCAGTGGATTCAAACCCAATGGGTGAGTCCCATGTGCCTTGGGACCCCCGAGCTGCATCCAGCACAGGCAGCTCCTTCCTTGAAAGCCACTCTGCCCCAGTGCACCCTTCTCTTCTGGTGCCCACCCCACCTCACCCCGACATCTTCAAAGTCTTGCCCCCACATGCTCCATCTCCTTGACCCTGCAACACAGCTCAGTTTGGAGCCTTGGGCCTCCTCTCTTCTTCCTACTCTGTCCCTCACACAATCACACGTTGTGTCAGTGTGGCCTGAGGACCACCTAAATACCATTGTATTTAGGTGGGCTTCAACTCCAGCGCAGACCTGACCAAATTCAACTCCAAATTCAACTCCAGCGCAGACCTGACCCTTGCATTCCAGACTTGAACTCCAACTGGCTACTTAACCCTAGCATGTGGATGGCCGGCAGGCAACGCATGTGTAGAGAGTCCAAAACCAAAGTCCTGCTCTGCTCTTCAAGCCCTCCTCAGGCCTGCCCCATCTTGGGGAAATGCAAACTCTCTGTATGCTATTAGCCCACCACAACCCAAGTGACGCATCCCTCATTTCTCTCTCCAATACCCTAAGTCCAATTAACAAAACGTCATGGTTCTGACCTTGGAAACATCCAGAATCTGACCACTTAACACCTGTGCTGCCACTACCTGAGGCTGAGCCGCCAGCACCTCCAGACTATGGCAAACACCTGACTGGGGTCTCTTGAACACCCGTTAGCTCTGGGCACTGCTGGGCTCACGATTTCTGGGCCCTCCCAGGGCACTCACAGAGAACCCCAGGTCCTCATCACGTCCTGCAAAGTTCTGCACAGCCCCTGCTGCCTTTTGCTGCTCCTACCCTCAGCTCACTCCGTCCCAGTCATGCCACCATCTCTAGGCCTCCAATGAAGGAACCCCATTCCCTGTGCCTCAGATGCCCCTCCCTGCACCACGTCCCTCCTCCCATTCAGGCCTCGCCTGTCACCTGATCTGAGAGACATTCCCTGAGGGTTCAAAATATATCAATCACCCCCTTCAACCATGTCACTCTGTTCCCTGAACAGCTTTTTCTTCTTGCCACTATGACCCAATGTATCTGCTTAATTATGCATTACCCATAATCTGTGACCACACCTCACATGACAGGTACTCTGGAAGTATCTTCAAGGAGATGCGTGAATCCCTGACGGACAAGACGTGTGCCTGGGGAGAGCGTGGAGGCAGCTCCCAGAAACAAACAAGCAACACGAGGCACGGGGAGATGGAAGCTGCGGCTCAGGCATTAGCTCTAAGAGAAAGCTATGCACATGACCAAGCAGATGGTAGGATGAGGCACCAGACGGTGCTGTCCAGGCATGCCCAGCACCCCCACCAGACTTCTTAGTCCTGCCTCAAATGTGTAAGATTGATGGACAGAAGCTACTTAACCATCCAGCCCTGACTGTTAAAAAATGTTCGAGATGGTTTCTCTGCTTCTCTAAGACTACCTTCTGTGATTTCAAGGCTCAATCTTCTCTGTGCATCTTGGCCAACAAACCTGAGTGACCTCTCCCTCCATGGATTTTGGTTACAATATATACTGTTGGCACTAAATAAAGGGATCTTCTGTCAAGACGGTCAGGCTCCTGTTCTGTCCCCGTGCAGGCACTAGTCCCACACTCCAGACATATGTGGTAACTGACCTGATGAGGAGCTCTATGGTCTGTGGGCCCCATCACCCTTTCCCTCCGGGGCCTCACAGGCTTGCTGGAGACCGCTACAAGGAAGACACACCCAGGGTGACCGACGTGGCAGCCCCAGCAGCAGGGCCCCATTCTGGTGAGTCTCCCAATCAGTATTACCTCAGGGATGATCAAGTTGCCAGCAGCCTGATGTCGCAGCCTCCTGTCCCATCTCTCTAAGGCCCGTATCTCAAGAGAGCCTCCTTTTCCTGTTCCCTCACCAGAGAGGACGTGAACAGAGGGCCCTTAGCAGACTCCCTTCTTTTCCAGGCTACACTCCAAGGCCTGACAACCTTCCTCGTCTCTTGGTTCAGTGCTCACCCCTCCTCCCCTGCACGGGCATCTCTAGGCAACTGTGCAGTTCACTGTGGATCCTCTCCACCTGGCTGTTGCCCAGGACACACAGGCATCACTGTTGGGGAAGGCTTTCCAGTGGCTCTGAGCTGGCTCTCTCTCCCTCCCTCCCTCCCTCTCTCTCTCATACACACACACACACACACACACACACACACACACACACACACAAGATGAAAAAGAAAACCAACCTGCTTCTTGGAGCTGGAAGTCTTGCATTTACCTAAGAGAGCTGGTGCTGCTTCCATCTTTGGAAAGCAAGAATGGAAAGAACAGTGAGAAGGAAAAAAGGGGGGGGGGGCAAGCACATTCATTTGAAAAGAAAAGAGTCATCAACAAGCAGAGCAGAGTCCAGCTCCTCAGGAGGCCGAACTCTGGCGCAAACCCAGCAGCAGGCCAGGCTGCGAGGCAGCAGCTCGTACTCAGCTTGTCGGCTCAGTGAGTCTACAAGGCCAGCCCGGGACTGGGAAGAACAGAGCTGCTAAAGGGAACTGCCTGGGACTCACATCGTCATCAGAGTCTCCACCCTGCATGGTGCCCACGATGCGCTTGCCAGGTCTTCCTGAGGAGAATCAAAGCATGAAGAGATTATGAAAATCTTATTTTTTAAAAAAAAGGTAAGGAAAGGCATTTAAGATTTGTTTTCCTTTAGAAAACTGGGAAAACATAAGAACCACACTAAAAAATTTACTTAAGTAGCACCCAAATAATCAAAACTGCCAATGAAAAGTAATGGATTTTTTGCATTTCCACTTTGAAAAAAAAGAAAAGGGCAATAAAACATGATCATGGTGCAGAAATCAGAAAACTAAACACGCATCCTGCACATGTTGTGAGAAAAATCACTGAATCCCACTCTGAGTATCTATGGGGTAGAACAGCTCTGCTATCTACTGAAAAAAGAAATGCAGTCTCCCTACACAGACCAACATTACCTGTGTTTGAATCTATGTCTGAGCTCCAAAGAGAAAAACTTTTGAGGATCACAATTAGTTCATCTTTAAAAACATTCTTCACTCATGGATGCCCAGCTGTGACTGCTGCAAACACCTAGGAGCCATCCTTCACTGCTGGAGGCAGAGAGCTGCACCCCCACCTGGAGGCTGAGGAAGGAGCCCCGGGACCCTAGGTTCACGCCTCGGGGCAAAGGCAGTGAGGCAGCTGAGAGAGGAACTTGCTCACGACAGGCCTGGGTGACCACCAGGAGCTAATACAGAAACCTTCCTTGATCAGATTAAATGCAAATCTTGTGTTTTCTAAAGCCCTTATACTTTTTAGCTTTTACTTTTGCTGGCTGAGTGCTCAGCAGTAAAATTTAGGAGCAACAGTGCATTCATGAGCCAATCACAAACGTTTTCAGAGCCTCAGCTCCCATTTGTACAATGGGAGTCATAACCTCTAACCTCCATTTATATCATGAAGCTGTTAAAAAATAAAAGGACAGGGGTGCCTGAGTGGCCCAGCTGGCCGAGCGTACAACTTTTGATTTCAGCTTAGGTCATGATCTCAGGGTCATGGGAATGAGTCCCACCCACATTGGGCTCTGCACTCCGTGTGGAGTCTGCTTGAGATTCTCTCTCCCTCTCCCTGCCCTCCATCCCATCCGAGTGCGCTCTTACTCTAAATTAAATAAATGTTTTAAAAACAACAAAAAAAGATCAGTTAATAGCAAAACTTAATATAAAACGAAGATAATTTACCTCTGAAATATACCATGCATACAAAAATGCAAACTGCTCCAAAAATTAACAGATAATAGATAGACGTTTTCATTTATTTATTTTTTTAAGATTTTATTTATTTATTCGTGAGAGACACTGAGAGAGAGAGAGGCAGGGACACAGGCAGAGGGAGAAGCAGGCTCCCCACAAGGAGCCCAATGCGGGACTTGATCCCAGATCTTGGGATCACGCCCTGAGCCAAAGGCAGATGTTCAACCACTGAGCCACCCAGGTGTCCCAGTACCTAGATTTTTTTTTTTCATAGATGTTTTTAAAAGCAAGTATAGGGGATCCCTGGGTGGCGCAGCGGTTTGGCGCCTGCCTTTGGCCCAGGGCGCGATCCTGGAGACCCGGGATCGAGTCCCATGTCGGGCTCCCGGTGCATGGAGCCTGCTTTTCCCTCTGCCTGTGTCTCTGCGCCTCTCTCTCTCTCTCTGTGACTATCATAAATAAATAAATAAATTAAATAAATAAATAAATAAATAAATAAATAAATAAATAAATAAATAAAAGCAAGTATAGAGCAATCTAGTAGTGTCTATCAAAACAAAGATCTACATAAACTTTAAGAATTCCATTTTTAATAGTACAAACACTGCAGATAAGCAGAAAGATGTATATACCAGGAAAAAAGGAAAAAAGAACTTAAATATATATTTTTAAAATATCTTTTAATATGAGAATGCCCAAGTAAATTATGGGTACAGTCATGCTATGGAAAATTATGCAGCTGTCAAAAAGAATGAAGTGGATTTTATTTTACTGACATGGGAGAAGTTCTGATATATTTAATAATAACTTTTTTTTAAAAAAGCAAGCTGCAGAACCATACACAAAGTCTGGTTCCACTTAGGTTACAAAATGTATCAGCTGATCTTTGTGTATTTCGCTGTATGTGTGTGCGCATCCATAAGTGGAAAGGCAATCTGAAAGACACACCCCCCAGCTACCAACCAGGACCCCTAGAGGGTAGCAAGTGGCACATGAAGAAAATGCCGGGGGACACCCACATTTACTCCACAGATTTTATTGCTTCAGTCTTCAGCAGTGAGAAAGTAGAAACTAGAAGATTTTTTAAAAGGCAGAGATGGTTGGGAGTCCTTCCTGCATGCATTAATTCTCTGATTATAGGGGATGTCACTGCACTGAGAGCTGTCTGGACCCAAGAAAGGTAGAATGCAGCTCAGTGGCAGAGGCAGTGTACTCCCGTGGCCTCTGTGAGATACCCCCGGCCACAAAGAAGCATCAGCTCTTCCTGGGACCACAGGTAAGAGTATTAGCAGCAAAGGTGAGCGCTGAGCAGTTTAAGAGCCAAAACCTCATGAACAGGAGGGCAGGATGAACTCCGAAGCAGAAGCCACCCAAACTGTTCTGTGACAGGGCACAGGGAGGAGGGCAAGTGACAGCAGCTGCGTACCTTGGATGAGCACCTCCATGGCTGTCCGAGGCTTGGACAGCTGCCGCTCCTCCAATTCACTGTCAGATTCATCATCTTCCTGGATGTCAATGTCCGAGTCGTCATTACCTGGAGGAACGCAAGTACACAAAACACAAGGGCGACTCCATCATTACCTCTAAAACAGCTTCTAGCAACAGGATTCTTGTGCAAAAACATCTGTACTTCTCAGCCTTTCTTTTGGTGATTAGATTCTATGAAACTCTTGGGATTTGCCTGGAAATATTTAGTGAGGAGTTAACGCAGACAATGAGATACTGTTTTTTTTGTTGTTGTTATTTGTCTTTTTCAAATAATCTTCCAAAGCAAGACAAAAACGGGTCAGAATACATCAATTAGAAACATTATTCTGGGGCAGCCCCAGTGGTGCAGCGGTTTAGCGCCGCCTGCAGCCCGGGGTGTGATCCTGGAGACCCTGGATCGAGTCCCACGTCGGGCTCCCTGCATGGAGCCTGCTTCTCTCTCTGCCTGTGTCTCTCTCTTTCGCTCTCTCTGAATGAATAAATAAATCTTAAAAAAAGAAAAGAAAAGAAAAGAGAAAAGAAAAGAAACGAAACGAAACATTATTCTGGGGACCCCTGGGTGGCTCAATGGTTGAGCTTCTGCCTTCAGCTCAGGGTGTCATCCTGGGGTCTGGGATTGAGTCCCACACTGGGCTCCTTGCGGGGAGGCTGCTTCTTCCTCTGCCTATGTCCCTGCCTCTCTGTGTGTCTCTCGTGAATAAATAAATATATATATATATTTTATGAATTTATTTTTTTATGAATTTATTTTTTATTGGTGTTCAATTTGCCAACATAGAGAATAATACCCAGTGCTCATCCCATCAAGTGCCCACCTCAGTGCCCGTCACCCAGTCACCCCCACCCCCAATACATAAATCTTAAAAAAAAAAAAGAAAGAAAGAAAGAAAGAAAGAAAGAAAGAAAGAAAGAAAGAAAGAAAGAAAAGAAAAGAAAAGAAAAAAGAAAAGAAAGAAAAGAAAAGAAAAGAAAAGAAAAGAAAAGAAAAGAAAAGAAAAGAAAAGAAAAGAAAAGAAAGAAAAGAAAAGAAACGAAACGAAACGAAACATTCTGGCAGGTGAAACTAAAATTGAACAGCCAGCCATCAAGGTAATTCTTGGTTAGCTGGGGGGAAAACCATTTTCTGTGCCGTGTTAGGTGCTGTTACCCCAACTCTTTGTGGATAACAGAGATGGGGAAGCAGAACCCCCTGAGAAGGTGAGTGCACCAAAACAAGCCAGCAGCCGTGACACAGACCAGGCTGGGAATGGCCAAGCACGGCTGGCCTGAGAAAGATGGCAGCCTAGTGAGCAGCAATGAGAACAGGTGCTCAGGATGTTGCTTCCAGGAGAGAATTCCATTACAGGCAAATAGAGAAAACTCTCAGTGCAACAGCCTTATACATTCATTTCTTAAATACTCTCCTGGAGTCTTGTGCAGGTTGGACATTTCCTCAAGAGAACCTCTAGAAAGAGAGTTTCCACAGTGGGGAGAAAAAGCTTTCACTGTTCACTGTCCAGCCAGATTCCTGCAACCAGGGAGAGACACTGGTTCTAGAAGGACAGAAGTTGAGGTGTTTGCAGCTGCTGTTCTTTTTTTTTTTTTATTTATTTATTTATGATAGGCACACAGTGAGAGAGAGAGAGAGGCAGAGACACAGGCAGAGGGAGAAGCAGGCTCCATGCACCGGGAGCCCGATGTGGGATTCGATCCTGGGTCTCCAGGATCGCGCCCTGGGCCAAAGGCAGGCGCCAAACCGCTGCGCCACCCAGGGATCCCCCTGCAGCTGCTGTTCTGATCACTGAGTCGAAGTAAGTTTGGAAGGACAGTAATTGTGCGTCTATGAAAAGGCTCTGCTTAGCCTCTGCTGTAAGCAGGTAATGAAATGGCAGTTGCATCTAGCAGGGCAGCAGGGGAAAGTTCTCCACTTTCTTCACTGCAGAAAGAGCTGTGCCCTTCCCCTTGGTGAGGGTTGGGGAGGAAACCCAGGAGTCAGGGCAAGTGTGGGGAATAGCATCCTGCACAAACCTCAACACTACCTATCTGAAAACTACCATCTTACAAAAGCCTATGCAAAGAATATGATGAAATATTAATACAAATTAATGTCTATAACATGAAATTACTATTCAACTTTGTTCACTTTTTATTTCATCCAGGAATATTGACATTGTATCATTACCCCATGCAATATAAATCAAGTATTATGAATTTTAAAATATCAATACATGTTTCTCAAGCTCAACATTTCTTCTGACAAATTCAAACCAATACACTAAATTAATGCATGCTGTAACTGAAATCACCGAGTTATCAGTGATGCATTAAAATTAAGTATGGCAGACAAGAGTGCCCATAAAATTCAAAGAGAAAAGAATAATCTTTCCAAGAAATGGTGCTGAGACAACTGGATAGCCACATGCCCAACAATGAGGTTGGACGCCTACCTACACCATATGTAAAAATTAACTCAAAATGGATCAGAAACCTAAGTAAGAGTTATACTATAAAGGTCCTGGAAGAAAACCCAGGGATAAATCCTAGTGACCTTAAATTAGGCAGTGGTTTCTTAGGTATGACACTAAAAACAAGTAACAAAAGGAAAACTGATAGTGTGGACTTTATTAAAACTTTATGCAGCCAAAGCCATCAAAGCCATCAGCAAGAAACTGAAAAGATGGCCCAGAGAATGAGAGAAAGTATTTGCAAATCCCAGATCACATAAGGATCTAGTATCCGGAATATACAGAAGAACTCTTACAATTCAATAATTAAATAAAAAATAACCCAATTTAAAAATGTCCAAAGACTTGAATAAACCTCTCCAAAGATTTATACAAATGGCCATTAAGCAATGAAAAGATGCTCCATTTCATTAGCTATCAGAGGAATTCACATCAAAATCACAATGAGATATACTTCACGCCCACTTAACTATTTGTGTCTCCTTTCAGATCAGCACAGTCCAAAAGAAATGTAATACCAGGGATCCCTGGGTGGCGCAGTGGTTTAGCGCCTGCCTTTGGCCCAGGGCGCGATCCTGGAGACCCGGGATCGAATCCCACATCGGGCTCCCGGTGCATGGAGCCTGCTTCTCCCTCTGCCTATGTCTCTGCCTCTCTCTCTCTCTCTCTCTCTCTCTCTCTCTCTCTGTGTGTGTGTGTGTGTGACTATCATAAATAAAAAAAAAAAATTAAAAAAAAAAAAAAAGAAATGTAATACCAGCTGGCAGATATATAATTTAAAATTGTCTATTAACTATATTAAAGTAAAAAGAAATAGGTAAATTAATTTTAGTGCTGTTTTACTTAACCCAATATATCCAAAATATCATTCCAATAAGTAAACAACATAAAATACTAATTAATGAATAATTTTACTTTCTTTCATGCTAAGTCATTGAAACCTATTGTATATTTTCCACAATCAGCACACCTCAATTTGGACCAGCCACATTGAAAGTACTCAAGAGTCACACATGGTTTATGGCCAGTTACTGGGTGGCACAGTTCTAGACTCTGAGCTCCGTGAGCACTTCACTCATCACTATGTTCTAAGTGCCAGCAAAATGCCTGACATGCAGTAGGCATGCAGTAAATTAAGTGTTAAATGCAGGAACATCTGCTCTCCACCATACTATAAAAACTAAACCACAACAAGGTTACTAATGTGCTTTCTAGAAACTTCTGGGTCATTTTATGGATTTACCACCAGCAGTGAGGTTTAAAAGGATAGTGGGAAGACGAAGGCTGCCCTTACTTCTATTACAGGGTACTAGAACAAAATGCTTGGCCTTTTTAACCCCAGGGCATTCTCCTGTCTCTAAGCACTCAGACTTTCTCTTCCTCAAGTCCCTTCCTCCAAACTCATCGCCTCACTGAGCTCTGGTCCCCACTCTCTTGCAGACTCTCAGGTCTCTCTCTCCTCAACTGGTAGCTCCTTTCTCCCCAGATCCACTTATTTTAGCTTTGCTTAAATAGTACTTCCTTTTTTTTTTCTTTTTAAAGATTTTATTTATTTATTTATTCATGAGAGATACAGAGAGAGAGAGAGAGGCAGAGACACAGGCAGAGGGAGAAGCAGGCCCCATGCAGGGAGCCCGATGTGGGACTCGATCCCGGATCTCAGGATCACACCCTGGGCTGCAGGCGGCGCTAAACTGCTGCGCCACCAGGACTGCCCTAAATAGTACTTCCTAAGCGAAGCCTACACTGACTCCCTATTTAAAATCCAATTCCATCCCACCCTCTCCATCCTTTCTCTGCTCTACTTTCCCCCCAACCCCAGGGTCACCTTCTGCTCTCAGCTTGCTCAGTGTTTGTGTCCTCTCACTGGCAAGCAGACTGGTTAAAGCAAGGATCCCTGTCTCTCATCCACTAGTGAATCCTTCGCATCCAGAACAGATCTTCAACAATGATTTGTTGCACTCAATCTCTTATCACTCCTGAATTTTGCTCATTCTTGCTCTTAATCATGTCCATGTCCTATTAGGTTTTTCTGTTCAGAGAAGTCTTTCAGAAAGTCTTCCTTTATATATCTTCCCCTGATCCCAATTCTCTGAACAATGCTCCCACATATATAGCACAGCAAAGAAAAACAGAACATCTTAAGAACTTTGGGATGAACAGAACTGAGAATGAGTCTTCATGTTTTCCTAACTTCTTTGCCCACCCCAAGCTAATTAAGTGCTATCCTTCATTCAGTTTATTTCAAATGGAAATTACTTTTCCAAAAAAAGCTAAATCAGAGATGCTCCTATGAATGCTTGTCCTTCAAGAGATCCCAAATCTATGGATCACAAAATTAAACTGTGAGTTTAGAAGAATAAAACAATATCAGTGAGGAAAGTCTTACATGCTGGTCTGGGGACAGAGCAGGGTGCAGCCAACCAACCAGGGCTCTTACCTGTGCCAGGCCTCTCAAGAGGGGATAAATCCCATGCAGGCTTATCACTTAGGGCTGCTTCAGGCTCTCCTGGCTCACCTGGAACCATAAAGGTAAGGGGCTGCTTCGGCTAGAGAGGCCCTGGGAATTCCCTAAACTTGCCCCTAAAGGATCTCCCCGAAGTCCTTACTGTCCTTCCAGAGCTTCCTGAGATTAGAAGAGGCATAGGACAAGTACAGAGGAGAAAAGTACAAAGACAGAGAGAGCCACCGTGGGTATACATGCCTGAAGTCCTATATACATGCCTGAAGTCCTCAAGCACAGGAGAATCAAGTATATCGTCATAAAAAAGTATATCATCCCTTTCAAGAGAAGGAGAACTCTGAGACAGGGCTGTGAATGCAGCATGAAGACCATGTACTGCTGTGACTCCTGAGGCTGACCTGACACCTTGGTGAAGTTCGTAGATGAAGCATGCTAACCAGTCACAAGCAGCAGTCCCCACCAGCTGACAGCCTCACTGGACCATCTTGGATTACTGGGGGCCACATGATGGCTATGATGGTAGGGGGACGGACCCTAAGGAAGTGACCCCTTCATGCTTCATGGGCATAGCACTATGGCACTTGCTTTCTATCAGTCTGCCCTAAAATAAGGACCCTACAGACCCCCAAGACCCAGTTTTCTTTCATGGTTATATGTTACATGCAATTCAAACTAACAGTATCATTGAAATGGGAAAACAGTATTTTAGTTGACAAGAAAACCAGATGTGCTTTAAATACTATGTAATTTGAACCAACCTCTTGAGCTCTTGAGCGAAAAGAGTACTGGATATAGAACATGTGAGAAAACTGCCTTTTGAAAATAAATAATATATACATACAGATTTCTTTCAGGAATACCAACACTGGCACAGAGGAAACAGCCCTGTCTGAGAGTGTGGCCTTACTTCCACTCCTGAGCAGGCGCTTCTCCTCCTCCTTCAGCTTGTTCTGCATCAGGCGCAGAGTATTTTCAGCTTCCTAGGGAACAACAAACACAAGACTCAGAAGAAAGGACCCTGTTCCGGACTGCTTTATTGTTCTTTAGCATCTAGGTACGTAGGGCTAATCTGTGCTGCAGGACCAGCCAGGATCTAAAGTACACGAGAAGGATCAGCGCCCAGTCAACAAGCAGGGCCGGGTCCCAGCACTCCTGTTCTCTGCCAGCAGCCCAGAGAAAGGTAGGCAGCCAGAAGTGGGGCAGCTGACCTCCCCCCCGAGCCCTAAAGAACACGAAAGGATCCACTGAAATGCCCATCACGTGTGTCACCGTGCAATGCCAACAGGGGAGCAGATGCATCAACTACGGGACAGTACAAGGCTCCTGCTCCAAAGACCAAAGCTCTGCACCACTCCAGCCCCAAAACATGCTAAATGGTGGGGCTGATCACAATGAAAAGAAAAAGAAAGAAAAGAAAAAGAAAGAAAAGAAAAGAAAAGAAAAGAAAAGAAAAGAAAAAAGAAAAAAGAAAAGAAAAGAAAAGAAAAAAGAAAGAAAGAAAAGAAAAGAAAGAAAGAAGAAGAAAGAAAAGGAAAGAAAAGGAATAAAAGAAATGGAGATGATGATTGTGGGATGACCTTCATTCGTCTTTTCTTCTTGCTCCTTCCTTCCGCGCCTCCTTCTCCCTCCCTCCTCCCTCCCCTTCCCCCTCCCTCCTCCTCCCTCCTCCCTCTCCTCCCTCTCCCCTCCCTCTCCCTCTCTCTCCCTCCCTCCCCCCCTCCTCCCTCCCTCCCCCCCCCTCCCGTCCCCTCCCTCCCTCCCTCCCGCCCTCCCTCCCCCTCCCTCCGCCAAGTAACGAACGAAAGAATGTCTCCCTGGTTGGCGCAGCGGTTTGGCGCCTGCCTTTGGCCCAGGACGCGATCCTGGGAGACCCGGGATCGAATCCCACATCGGGCTCCCGGTGCATGGAGCCTGCTTCTCCCTCTGCCTGTGTCTCTGCCTCTCTCTCTCTCTGTGACAATCATAAATAAATAAAAATTTAAAAAAATATATTATAAAAAAAAGAAAGAAAGAAAGAAAGAAAGAAAGAAGAAAAGAAAGAAAGAAAGAAAGAAAGAAAGAAAGAAAGAAAGAAAGAAAGAAAGAAAGAAGAGTCTAGTTTTTAGGGGCACAAAAGCTAACACTTCAGCTCAGTTACCAAATGTAGCCCTAATTACTGTCAAAAGAGAGACTATGAGAGGAGATTGGCCTTTAAATATTTGTTGTTGTTCTAAACATTATAATGAAAGTTCTGTTTCATGCATGAGATGGCCTTCAGGCCCAGGTGCTAGAAGCACAGAGAGTCTGCGTGAACACAAGAGGATGAAAAAACCCGCATCCTGAGGCATGTGTTCTGGCACACTCTGCACATAGGGGTGACCACACACGACAGCACAAAACACTCCCTTTACCTTCACTGGCCCTTTTTGGTTCTTTCCCAGACATTCAACGTTTAAAATGTCCTGAATTCCAGGCTCTTTGCACTGCCCTCAAAACGTGCCTGTGCTGTACCCTCGCTGCCCTGCAGCCTGCCCCTACTACAGAGCAATGGTGGCAACGGGCTCCGTGTCAAGATAAACGTGTCCACAGGAGCACAGGAATCCTCCCAACCAGCCCTCCCCTCCAACAAAACAGCTTCACCTGATTTAAACACCCAAGTTTGCAGGAAGACTGGCATAACCTTTATACCAAAATCTGTCACAGAGTGTGAGAAAGGGAGACTGTAGACCAATATCATCATGAACGCAGATTCTAAGTGACCCTTCTTAGGTTAAGCAGAAATATCTCCAAGGGATAAGGCCAATTCAAAAAGTGATAGTAACTTGGTCCAATTTCATTTACTCTGAATTCCATATTTATCAGCTCACACTGGGACCAGAAACACTCCTTCCAAAGTGGCCGTGAGTATTGAGATGAGAGGAACCTGTAAGACGGCTGGTTCTGGGTCACATGCATTTTCCACAATAATCAATACACTGCATCCTCTTTATAAAGAAGTCGCTGATAAACTGGTTTGAATGATTCAAGTAACCAAGGCCCCTGAAAATCTTTCAATGAACTGGCCAAGTCTTGAGATCTTTATCCAAGACCAGTTACCGACTCTGTGGGACTCAGTGCAAATTAAAATGCACTTAAAGGGACACCTGGGTGGCTTAGTGGTTAAGCATCTGCCTTCGGCTCAGGACGTGATCCCCAGGTCTGGGGATCAAGACCCACATCGGGCTCCCTGCAAGGAGTCTGCTTCTCCCTCTGTCTATGTCTCTGCCTCCATTCTCTCTCTGTCTCTCTCATGAATAAATAAAATCTTTAAAAAAAAAAATGCACTTAAAAACTATTAAGAATTTCAAGCCAGGGACCCCTGGGTGGCTCAGCAGTTGAGCATCTGCCTTCAGCAGAGGGCATGATCCTGGAGTCTCTGGATCGAGTTCTGCATCGGGCTCCCTGCATGGAGCCTGCTTCTCTCTCTGATATGTCTCTGCCTCTCTCTGTGTGTCTCTCATGAATAAATGAATAAAATCTTTAAAAAAAAAAAAAGAATTTCAAGCCAGTGATAGCACAGCGTTAAAGTAAGAACAGGCCCTCCTAAGTCATGTCTTATGCAACTACGTGGTCATGTGTCGGCCCCATCTGCAGTCCTACTGACCAAATCCATCAGACAGCTGACAACCCTGTGCTCAAGCGACACTAGGAGTTAAACAAAAGTGTCACGTGAGCAATCCTTACACTTGATCAGGGAGAAAAAACATTCGCAGATTTTTTTTTCTACAATATTTACAAAGTGACACATCAACAAGTACAAAATAACACACCAGGAGGAATGGTCTGTACAGAAATGTGGGCTGAGCACTTACCTCAAACCTCTCTTGCTCCATCCTATGATGGTCCTCGAGTTGCTGTTCCAGATAAGCCAAATTTCGAAATTTCTCTAGATAAACGTCATACTGCTTTTGCAACTCCTCCTCAATCTTCTCATATTCATCCATAAAAGCTGGCCTGAAACAACCGAATGAAATAAAAAGTAAAAGATGGATCACTAAACAGTAGTTTGAAACAAGTACTCTGAGTTCCAGGTGCCATCACGGTTTGCTGTAGAAAAGTCCTTAGCTGGAGAGGGTTCTTCATCTCATAGCTGCTTACAGCCCAGTTCTCTTTTCTTCTCCCTCCCTCCCTTCAAAATGAACATACTTATTATTTTTTTCTAATCAAAAGCTCTTTGTAAAAATTAGAAATAATCTCAAAGTATGAAGAATAGGGTAAAAATTACTCATAATTCTATCACCAGGTATAAGCACTTAATATTTGGTAAGCATCCTTCCAGACTTTTCTACGCATGGATCCATATAGGAATGCATTTCTTTTTTGATTTTTTTTTAAGGGATCCATTTTTAAATATCATTAAGTATATTACCATCTTTGATGAAGCTTTGCAGTCTTTTTTCTTACTCAAAATGCCTTGGATTGGGGGGATCCCTGGGTGGCTCGGCGGTTTGGCGCCCGCCTTTGGCCCAGGGCACAATCTTGGAGTCCCGGGATTGAGTCCTGCGTCAGGCTCCTGGCATGGAGCCTGCTTCTCCCTCCTCCTGTGTCTCTGCCTCTCTCTATATGTCTATCATAAATAAATTAATTTTAAAAATGCCTTGGATCTTTTTTTTTAAGATTTTATTTATTCATGAGAGACACAGAGAGAGAAGCAGAGACACAGGCAGAGGGAGAAGCAGGCTCCATGCAGGGAGCCTGACATGGGACTCGATCCTGGGTCTCCAGGATCAGGCCCCGGGCCAAAGGTGGCGCTAAACCGCTGAGCCACCCAGGCTGCCCAATGGTTTGGATTTTAATAAAGACTTAAAAATATCATATCAAAAATACCTCACAAAATCAAGAAGTTAAATATATGCATTATCTTACTTGAGCATAATATTCTGCTGTCTGGATGCTCCAAAATGTAGTCTGTCCCCTAATAAGGGAAATATAGGTTGCTACAAATTAAAGCTAATTTTTAAAAACGATTTTTATTTTTATCTGAGAAAGCAAGTGAGCATATACATACAAGCAGTGGGGAAGAGAGGGGCAGACGGAGAGAGAGAAAATCTTCAAGCAGACTCCCCGCTGAGTGGGGAGCCCAATGTGGGGCTCAATCTCATGACTCTGAGATCATGACTTGAGCTGAAACCAAGAGTCCCAACACTTAACTGAGCCACCCAGACATCCCTAAAGCTAAGTTTTTAACAATATAAAATCTAAAACCAAAACTATAACACAAAAACCTGTTTCAACTGGTTTGTTGTATCTATTTCTTTCTCTTATTTTTGATCTTAAAGGGAAAACTCTCTTCTTTTAAAAACAAACAGATGGGGCAGCCCAGGTGGCTCAGTGGTTTAGCGCCACCTTCAGCCCAGGGTGTGATCCTGGAGACCCGAGATTGAGTCCCACGTCAGGCTCCCTGCATGGAGCCTGCTTCTCCTTCTCCATGTCTCTGCCTCTCTCTCTCTCTCTCTCTCTCTCTCTCTCTCTCTCCGTGTCTCTCATGAATAAATAAATAAAATCTTTAAAAAATATATATATATATAAACAGATAAGCTAAATAATAATATATAACCTTAGGAGTAGAGAAAACATATGGACTCTTCTATTGAAAGGCCATGAAACTTAACAAGAATGAATTTATCCCTGAGAGGTAGAATTTTTTAATGAGATACATGCATAAGGTGGCCCAGATTCCAAAGATGAAATGGCTTGCCAGTGGCTAGTGCTCCCTGGATTATACGTATCTCCACAGATGCCAGGACAGTAGCCAGGGTGTCGCCCAGTCACCAGTACCTCCAAAAAGCAAGACATCCAGACAGATGCAGCAGCTACACAGATGGAGTGAAGAGAGAAAAATAAAGGGAGAATGAAAAGGAAGAGAAACAGTGCAGCAGAATGATAGAGCAAGAGAAAGAAGATGCAAAACGAGAGTGAGAGAGAGCGTGTGGGTGCACACACAGGCTCCAAGAAAATGTGAGGAACACACTTGAAAAGCTCTAATGAGGGCAGCCCTCGTGGTGCAGCAGTTTAGGGCCACCTGCAGCCCGGGGTGTGATCCTGCAGACCTGGGATCGAGTCCCACATCGGGCTCCCTGCATGGAGCCTGCTTCTCCCTCTGCCTGTGTCTCTGCCTCTCTCTCTCTGCGTCTCTCATGAATTAACAAATTAAAAAAAGAAAAAAAGAAAAACAAAAGCTCTAATGACCTGGAGGGTATTTTGCACCACTACTATCCATTCATATTACCTGGAAAAAGGTATTTTCAGGGAGGGAAAGTCAAAAGAAAGATTAATTACTGTCAAGAAATATAAAAGTCTAAAATCTATTCAAACTAAGCAACGAGCATATGCTTCTGTGTCTACCTCGTTTAGGGCAAGGCACAGATCTTAGGAGAGGAGCCTTATGTAACTTTCACCATCTGGATTCACTTACTCTGCCCTGCATTCCAAGAAGCTGTAAAGGACTAAAGGGAGGTTCGAGAATTAAGCAGTTTCGCAGGCACATTGAAAGCAGTAAAGATAATGAGTTTGGCAGAGCACTTGTTAGGATGCATGTGGCCCGCACACGAACCAGTCCAGATGATCTTATGCCCAAGGGGCCAAAGCCACTGACCACACGTCCTCACTCTACTTGAACTGCCAAAGACAACTCTCATCCCACTCTTCAGGTGTTCATATCTACCTGACGCTCTGCAGAGTCTGGAGCCGCTTCCGATTTCTTTCCAGTTCTAATTTCCTCTTCTCGATTTTGGCTTCTAAATTAGCTTCATCAGAGGCCACATTATTGAGCAGATCTTTAGTCTTCTGGACCTGCGCCTGCATTGAATAGGAAATGAATGGGCCAGTGAGGAACTCCAACCTGACTCCTGGAAGAGAGGATGTGCACAACTCCTCAGGCACAGTGACATCACACTACAGAAAAGCAAAAGTAAACATACAGAGCAAACCCTCCCCTAAGCTATCGCTCAGTTCACCAACCATTTCGGCAGGAGGCCACATAGGTCCACAAAAAAATGATCCTTTTTCCATGAAAAGAGGATGTTTGTCCCCAGGAAAACAAATGAAAACAGAAAGAACAGTGTCCTGAGCAGAGGGGAGCAAGGCCCAGACCTCCTATGCAGCTCCTATGCAGCTCACAGTGCTTACATACACTCTGGACTGTTAGCCTGCCTTTATTCACATTGTTCAGCCGCTCCCCTCCTCCCCCCTATTACAAATATCTGACTCATGGAATATATCCACCACCAAGTATAGCTTTATTTAGGAAGGGACAAAAAGAAACATTCAGTGGTCCCAGCCCTCACCCACTGTTTGCTGGGACTGAGAAAGTTCCTCCCACTGGCAAGTAAGCCTCAACTATAGACTAAAACAGAGAAACTACTGCACTGAAGTCAGTGAGAAAGTGGCTCCTTCAGTGGACCCAGCTTTTGGGAGGGAGCCTGGGCAGCAGGGCCAGAGAAAGAAGGGGAAGGAGAGAGGGAAGGAGAGACCACAGACAAAACCTGCAGACCTCCCTGCAGGGGACACAGTCAAGAGCAAGTTCATGTGACATGGAGTAGTCAGAATGAACGCACCGTCTTCACACTCATCTTGTCTGGAAAGCCGGCCAGGTCAGGCCTGTGGCTCAGAGTTGCGATCTGATCCGCTGCATTAGGAACAATGTCTGCACGCAGCCAGCTGACTATGCAACTGTCTTCCAAATTCTGACATTCCAACTCTGCCTTTAGTTCCTGATGCCCGACATGGGGCTCTCCCCTCCAGTACTCTGCACATGGGTTATGCCCCACAAAGGCTGAGGGTTTACCTGCAGGTCTCTGAGATGCTATGGGGTCCACAAGTCATCATCGAAGGAGCCCAGACACTCTAATTGGATATTTGGAAGCAACCACTTTTATTGTTTATTTATGGTTGAGTTTTTTCAAAGAAGTACACTAATCGTTTCTAAGATATTCTCAAGAAAATAATCATATCACTATCCATTTGCTGCAAGTGCTTTAAAAACTCCACAAGAAGGGCCAGCTCAGGTGGCTCAGCGGTTTAGCGCCACCTTCAGCCCAGAGCATGATCCTGGAGACCCGGGATCGAGTCCCACATCGGGCTCCCTGTATGGAGCCTGCTTCTTTCTCCCTCTGCCTGTGTCTCTCCCTCTCTCTCTCTCTATCTCTCATGAATAAATAAATAAAACCTTTCAAATAAAAATAAAAATAATAAAAACTCCACAAGAGATATAAATTCACTCTCACAACAGAAGACAAGGTGAGTTTCTGAACAACTCATGTAGACAGCAACTATTTCTCTGAATCAAAGTCAGATTAAACCTAGTGAATTTATCTGATTTCAAAAATAAAAGTAATTTTTTTAAAGGTATGCACTCCTCAAACATGAAATAACACTGGGGCCCCCAGTGGCTCAGTCAGTTAAGCATCCGTCCAACTCTTGGTTTTCGCTCAGGTCATGATCTCGGGAACGTGGGATCAAGCCCCATGTTGGGCTCTGCACTCAGCGGGGATTCTGCTTAAGATTCTTCCTCTCGGGATCCCTGGGTGGCGCAGCGATTTGGCGCCTGCCTTTGGCCCAGGGCACGATCCTGGAGACCCGGGATCGAATCCCATGTCGGGCTCCTGGTGCATGGAGCCTGCTTCTCCCTCTGCCTGTGTCTCTGCCTCTCTCTCTCTCTCTCTGACTATCATAAATAAATAAAAATTTAAAAAATTAAAAAAAAAAAAAAGATTCTTCCTCTCACTCTGCCTCTCCTCAACCATGCAGGTACATGCTCGCTCTCTCAAATAGATAAATAGATCTTTTTAGGGATGCCTGGGTGGCTCAGTGGTTGAACATCCGCCTTTGGCTCAGGGCATGACCCTGGGGTCCTGGGAACGAGTCCCATATCAGGCTCCCCACAGAGCCTGCTTCTCCCTCTGCCTATCTATGTCTCTGCCTCTGTGTTTCTCATGAATAAATAAATAAAATCTTAAAAAAAATAAATCTTTTTAAAAAAAGATGTTAAAAAAAATAACTATCAGTGTGATAAACACAATTTCCCCTAGCTTTCTGAAACAACTATATATCATAACCCCTTTTCAGTATCCATGCTGTTGTTTTAGTTTTGCTTTTAGAATTATCAAACATCATGGATATTTTGTAGCAACTAACATATACATTAAAAGGCCTTCACCAACTATGTTGTACACCTGAAACTAATGTTAACCTTGAGAGGATCCCTGGGTGGCTCAGTGGTTTAGCGTCTGCCTTCGAAAGAGGGCGTGATCCTGGAGTCCTGGAATCGAGTCCCGCATCAGGCTCCCTGCATGGAGCCTGCTTCTCTCTCTGCCCATGTCTCTGCCTCTCTCTCTCTCTGTGCCTCTCATGAATAGATAAATAAAATCTTAAAAAAAAAATGTTAACATTGCATGTCAACTATATTTCAATTTAAAAAAGGAAATAGGGCAGCCCAGGTGGCTCAGTGGTTTAGCGCCACCTTTGGCCTGGGGCGTGATCCTGGAGACCCCGGATGGAGTCCCATTTCGGGCTCCCTACATGGAGCCAGCCTGTTTCTCCCTCTGCCTGTGTCTCTGCCTCTCTCTCTCTCTCTCTCTCTGTCTCTCATTAATAAAAAAAATAAAATATTTTAAAAAAATAAAAAAGGAAATAATACATACATACATAAGGAGGTTCCCCCAAGAAATGAACAGTGCCCTCCTTTCACTATTCTAATGTATACTTAGTGCTAAAGGCACATTCATGCCATGTTAACCTGATCCAGCCAGAACACTGACAAGCACAAGAGTATTAGCAGTTTAAAAACTTACATTGAGAAACAATCACAAACTTACAAACAGCTAGAGTAGAATACAAAGCATTTTTTCCTGACCCAGGTCAGAGTGGGTTGCTGGCTTGAGGTCCCATCACCTCTCAATATTTGTATTTCCCATGAACAAGGACTTTCTCTTTCCTTCACAACCATGATATAATCACTGAAACATGAAATGAACGCAGGTGCACCACCACCCTGCAGTCCTCAGACTCTCTCAGATATCCCCACTTGTGCCGTGGCGTCCGTAACACCAGGCGGAGGTCACCCTGGAATTCGGTCATCACATTTCCTTGGCTTCTTGGCCCTTCCTGGACTTCCATGTCCTTCCACTGCTGGAGAAAAGGGCCAAGCAGCTTGGAAAATGTCCTTCAATCTGCCTTTGTCTGATAAGCTTCAGATTACGCACCTTTTAGCAGAAACAGCACAGCTATCACTGAGTCCTATAGGGTGTGCAGGATTTTTATTTGTCCCACTACCAGCGACCTACACTTTGATCACCTGATTAAGCAGGTGTCTGCCAGGATTCTCAAGTGGAGTCACTGTTTTCTCCTTTGTAATTACTAAGTACTCTTGAGATGAACTACTTTGAAACTATAAGAAATAAAGACTTTCTCTTCATCAGCTTTCAATATAGTCCTTTATTTTTTATATCAGTGAGAACTCATGGCCTCCCATTTCATTCAATGCTCTATGATCCATTACTATAATTTATTGATTTTGAAGCTTAAATTGTCCCTGGTTTGCTATCTATTTTGCAAAGGATTTTGATAGATCCCTTTCATTCTCTGGGCACGACGGGATCTTGTACTTTCCTGTTCCAGTCTCTGGACTCAGATGCTTCTCTCCAAGAGCCCTGGTTCCTTTTAGTGGAGAATGGCATTGAGAAGCCAAGATCTGATGGTAGGTTTGCTCAGAGCTAGGAAATGTATGAATGTGTATGTGGGCGTACTTGGGCATGTACATAAATATATGACATACACTCATGTGTACAAACATACATGCGTACCAAATGCATTTTTTTTTTTTTTTTTTTTACCAAATGCATTCCTAGAGCTAGCCAGTTACCTGTCTATCCAATGAAAACTATGCACTTAGCCAACACCTCCAATTTCAGGGTTCATTCTAAGTTTTTCATATCCGTAACTGTTTTCCAACCGTGAAAACCTTGACTTCCATTATCTTTAACATATTTACCTCTTGGATCTGTCTGCCTGCATATAACTGATGTCCCATCTCAGCTCATAAAAAAAAAAAAAAAGAATAAAAAAAAAAGAATAAAAAAATTTTAGAATTTACAACTCTCAGCAAATTCTTGTTTTATGCTACTCCTAGTTTACATAAGGCTCTCCTATGTCTATTTTTTTAAAGATTTATTTATTTATGATAGACACAGAGGGAGAGAGAGAGGCAGAGACACAGGCAGAGGGAGAAGCAGGCTCCACACCAGGAGCCAGATGCGGGACTCGATCCCAGGTCTCCAGGATCATGCCCCGGACCAAAGGCAGGCGCCGCTGAGGCACCCAGGGATCCCCTCTCCTATGTCTATTGAATAAAACGAATCCCCCCCCAAAATAAATTAATTAAATTAAATTAAATTAAATTAAATATAAAATAAAATAAAATAAAATAAATCCCTAGTAATGACTGAATACCTACATGTGCTGGAGACTACAAATACCGTGCACTGTCATAATGAATATACGTAATGACCCTATGTGGCAGACAGTACCATTCTCCTCACTTTATGGATGAGCAAAGTGAGGCACAGGGTGGTTAAGTAACTTACTTAAGATCAGACAGTGGGATTCAAACCCAAGTAGTCTGAGTCTAGAGTCTCCCTCACTACTGCCCTCCAAATGAATGTATCAGGTAAGATGAGCAAATACTTGACTGTAGGTAAGCAGTAAAGGATGGCGGTCATTCTATTCTTTATAGCGCTAGTTAGAAACCCTGTGCCCAGAGGCACCAGGGGGGTGCAGCTGGTTACAGTGTCTGACTCTTGGTTTTGGCTCAAGTCGTGGTCTCAGGATTGTGAGATCGAGCCCTGTGTCAGGCTCCACAATCAGCAGGAAGTTTGCTTGAGATTCTCTCTCCTTCTCCTTCTGTCCCTCACTCAGCTAGCTCATGTGTTCACTCTCTTTCTGAAATAAATAAATCTTTTTTTTAAGTCTTTTTTTTTAAGAGTTTATTTATTTATTCATGAGAGACACACAGAGAGAGAGGCAGAGACACAAGGCAGAGGGAGAAGCAGGCTCCATGCAGGGAGCCCGACGTGGGACTCGATCCCAGGTCTCCAGGATCTGGCCCTGGGCTGAAGGCAGCGCTAAACCGCTGAGCCACCCCGGCTGCCCTGAAATAAATAAATATTTTTTTTTTCTTTTTTTTTTTTTAAGATTTTATTTATTTATGATAGTCACAGAGAGAGAGAGAGAGAGGCAGAGACACAGGCAGAGGGAGAAGCAGGCTCCATGCACCGGGAGCCTGACGTGGGATTCGATCCCGCGTCTCCAGGATCGCGCCCTGGGCCAAAGGCAGGCGCCAAACCGCTGCGCCACCCAGGGATCCCTGAAATAAATAAATATTTAAAAAAAGAGAGAGAGATGGGACACCTGGGTGGCTTGGTGGGTCTAGTGTCTACCTTCAACTCAGGTCACGATCTCAGGGTCCTGGAATTGAGCCCGCATCAGGTTCCTTGCTCAGTGAGGGTCTGCTTCTCCCTCTTCTGTCCCTCCATCCCCCAACTCATGCTGACTTCCTCTCTGAAATACATAACATTTTTTAAAATAAAAATTAAGGAGAGAGAGAAAAAATCTCCATGCCCAGGTGTGAGCAACATTTAAAAAAAAAAAAAAAAAGGTAAACCTGAAAATGACTTAAATGCCCAATAGTAAGGAAGTAGTTAAATAAAGTAATGAAAGTCCATACAATAGAGCATTACTTATGAAAATTATTGAAGAATTTAAGGGAATTGTTATTAAAACTGACAAACTTGGGGGGAGAAGTTGTTCATATTTATAACAACGGGAAAAAAATAGAAGTAAGTAACCTACGTATCCTAGACTGTCCTCTGCATTTTCCATTTCCCCACAATCATACCCCTTTCTCTGTCACTAGGCCTAGGGTTATTCTGTCTTAAGAAGTCAGGGAATAAATCAGTATTTTCAAGTCCTAGGCACAAAAACATTACAGAAAAGCAAATAATCTTACCAAAATATCTTTTATTGCAATTCTCATCACTTTTTCAGTCTCATTTATTTCCAGAGGTCTGGCAATTGCTTCTGTTCTCAGTTCCTATGAGAAACAATGAAATGAAATTACAAGTATTTTCAGAAAATGAATTCTCAAAACTATTCCCCAGATCTGGATATGGCTTATAGATTAGTTTTCCAAAGTTCTATTACAGGGTACATCTCTGATGTAAAATTTTCTTCCAGCACCTCTTCCAAACGTCTTTTTTTTAAAAAGTCGTATCTACTTCCAATGTGAGGCCTGAACTCACAACCCTGAGATCAAGAGTCGTATGCTCCACCAACTGAGCCAGCCAGGTGGCTCCACATCTTTCTAATCCTACTGCCAACCTATCCTCCCTCTAATGCCCTGGGCCGTCCCCAACTACAGCCCCCACATCGCCAAGACACCACAGGCAAAACTGAGCTTACCTCCATCATCTTTTCTCCCAAATTTACTCCTTTCCCTACATTTGTTCAGGTGAATCCAAAACCAAGTGTTGCTCAACTTGCTGTATGAATCCTCTGCCAGCTTCTATGATCTTTCCTATGATTGATTCCCTCTAAGTTGCTTGTTGTTGATAACTGATACCAACCATAATGAGAGGAGTCACCATGGCCCTGCCCCTGGCATTAACCATGAACCAATCAAGGGAGGCATCCGTGCCTATCACAGTGCTAGGAACTTCTGACACATGGGATTTCAACGCCAATGCAGTTATAAGGTTCCTGCAGCAAACTCAGCCTTGGCTTCCTTTATTCCATGGTACTCCTCATATCCCCAACTGATGGAAACTATGGAGGGCAGGGATTATGACCTACTCAAGGACACAAGGCACAGTGCCTTGCCTGTGGTGGGTGCTAGTCCTCAAGGAATGTTTGTTGAGTGTATGAAAAACAAATACTGGGTAGGGGATCTTCCTCAGATTACAGCTATATACAGAATGTGAGAAGTACCATATTCTTGGCTCCCATGGCAATTGTTCAGCCACTGATTATTTCAATTCATTATAGGATGGTGCTAAGAATCCCTAGTAGGAATCCTAATTGAAGTCATACAATGAAGCCACAGCTCTGTGGCAATTATCAAGTGATGAGCTCTTGTCTCTAGGTATGTTAGAAATGCATGCAGATACACACCCACATGCACTATAAAGAGAAAACATAGAAGGCCTGGAGCTGTCTTGTTAGTTATCTAAATTAGCTATTAGATAAGAGTGGCAGTTTTATTCTGTCAACTGCCCTTCACCAGGTGGCAACTGCTAGGTTAATATATCAAGAGCAGGATAGTGAGCTGGCACCCAAGTCCCCTGCTTCCAGGGACAGAAATGAAAAGCGAGAGGAAAAATACCATTACACTACAGCAGTGATTCCAGAACACAGGCCAGGCAGTGAGAGAGGTCATGGCTGACTTACCGACTGGAACAAAATTAATTAAATGCACTTAATTTAAAAACATTAGAGGTGAGCATGCATGCTTCAAATGCCATAAATCCTTACAGATAAAAATTAAACAAAACTCCATTTCTTCTTAAACCAGTAGGTCCCAAACTTTTACTGCACAATGGAATCACTTGGAGTTCTTTAAAAGCTGGATGTCTGGGCGGCCCCTGAGTGGGGTGCCTGGAGGGCACAGTTGGTTAAGTGATCAACTCTTGGTTTTGGCTCAGGTTGTGATTTCAGGGTTTTGAGATAGAGCCTCAAGTTGGGCTCCACACTCAGTGCAGTGTCTGCTTGACATTCTCTCTTCCTCTCCGTCTGTCCCTCCCACTGGCACCTCTCCCCCACCCCGCCCCCACAAATACATAAATCTTAAAAAGGTGGGGGGGCTGGATGGCTGGCTCTCACCCCCAGACATTCTAATTCACTGGTATGGAGGACAACTTGGACATTTAAAAGGACTATAGGAGCCACACTCTTATTAAACAGCTCTGTAAACGTAGTGGATGAAGCATTATCCTTGGTTGGCATTGTCTAGAACAAGGAGTGCAAATAAATTTTAATGGTAACATCAACTTCAGCTGAGGGGTAGTAACTGGCTAGGTCACAGGCTGCCCAAATCTGCTGCACATTAGATTAGCTAAGACTTAACAAGCCCCAGTGTCCATGTCTACTCCAAGCCAATGACACTGGCACGGAAGCCAAGTATCAGTAGTTTTTATAGGTCCCCACGGGACTCCTCTTGGGAGCAAGGTCTGGGAACCATGGGCTCAGAAGAGCACTTTGTAGACACAAATGCTGAGTTCCCAAGGAAAAACACCATGACCAGCAAAGTCTGCCATGGGCACAAGGAGGCAAGTGCCAGAAGCATGCCACATAACTGCCATTCCTGAACTAAAAGTCAAAGCTATTAAGAACAGAGCAGCAGCCACTAGAATCAGGATTAGCAGTTCATACTATGACCTCCCTGCACATTCCTCATTTAATCAGGTTCAGTGTGATGAAACGAGGACAGGGAAATCACAGAATCGGCAAGAAAACCTTGAAAAATGCTCAGCTAAGTATTTAAGTATCTGAACTCAGCTCACCCTCAACTCTACTTCCTTGCCCAGCAGGTCATACAGAGATGCTCCTTTGGAGGTGATTTCAGAAGCAAGCTGCCTGGCTGCTTTCAAATCGGCAATCTGGAGGGAAAATATCAAAAACAGAAACCTCAGTGACAGGTTTTTAACAGACATTCAGAAACAACCAGTTTGTTAATAACAATTCCTGCCACCAGTCAGGATACCTGACTGCTAAACACGTTTTCCACAAGACACATATTTCCATCCTGTGCATGAGCTGTTCCCCAGAGGGGAACCTCAGAGACACGTTTCCTGCTGCAGAATCCTGCTGTCCTGTGCTCAACCCTGCTGCTTCCAGCTCTCTGCCTCCTCACAGCAGGGTGCAGGGCTGCCGAGGGTCCCAAGGTCCCGTGAGTTAACATGTGCATAGCAGTAGCTGGCTCCTACAAGGGTGGAGCTACTGCTGGGAAGATGCCAGCCTCTAGCCCCAAGCACAAGCTTCTTTCTTAGGGTTCACAGGTCCCCCCAACACTTCCTTGTTCATGCTAACTTTTCCAGAGAACCCAAACATTTCCTTACTCTGCTCACTCTTCCTCGCTCCCCAATGAAGTCCCACCTCACTTTTATTCCCAAGCCACGGACAGCAAGTCTCCCTCTGCGTTCATAGCCACTGACTTTCTTCCCCTTTCCTTAGTCCCCCAGGGTTCTGCTTCCTCCAGCTACCCCACACACACAACCTCATTGCAGCGAATGTCCCATTCCCTTTGTCTCATCATCTCCCCAGCTTCCCACTTCCCAGCCCTGGAGGCCATCAGAATTCAGTCCCTGAACTCTTCTCTACCCCCTCTCCATCCTAAGCTCAGGCGGCAACACCTCCTATGACCGGAGGCTGGACGCCCCCATACTCAATGTGCTCCCATCCAAACTCCCCACCTTTCCCACCAGGCCTGCTCCTTCCACAATCCCCTCCATTTCAGTAAATGCAACTTCACCACTGCAGGTACTCAGACCAAATACTTCAGAGCTCTGATGGCTAAACTGTGTGGCCAATTTTCAATGTTAAATTATTTAAATTTAAATAAAATTTGGAACCTGGTCATTCGGTTGTGCTAGCTACACAGGATTAGTGGCTGCTACAGTATGGCATAGATACAGAACATTTATCATCACAGAAACTTCCAGTAGACAGTGTGGCTGTAGGATCTTCTCTGCATGGTCGGTTTTCTCTCAACTCACATCCAAACCCACAAGATCCACATTTAAATTAGGTTCTAACTTCTGGCCCCTTCTTTCCACTGAGCAGTCTGGCTCCTAGTTACAAACCTAAATGTGGGGCAGCCCGGGTGACTCAGGAGTTTAGCATCGCCTTCAGCCCAGGGCGTGATCCTGGAGTCCTGGGATCGAGTCCCATGTCAGGCTCCCTGCATGGAGCCTGCTTCTCCCTTTGCCTGTGTCTCTGCCTCTCCTTCTCTATGTGTCTCTCATGAATAAGTAAATAAAATCTTAAAAAAAAAAAAAAAAAACACTTAAGTATGATTTCTCCGGCCTGACCACAGGTGATCACAAAGGCTTCCCCTGGCAGGCCTCATGCAGTCAGCGAGGACTTGTGCCCAGGCTCACACCAGCCAAGGCCCAGCAAGGCAGTGCAGGCTCTGAAAGGAGTGGCAGTCAAGGATTCAGGCCCTCTGACCCCCACCTTCCATCTGCACCCCTAGCCTGGGAGCCTTCACTCCCAGGTCTTCAGGGTGGGTTGAGGTTCTCTTCAGCACCTCTGCCTCTGCCTCCTTGTGGGAGAGCTGGGGAGAAAACCTGAGGCCACTCTTCCCACTGACTCAAGACACACCACTCTTCCTAGTCCTCCCCGCCCGCCGGAGCCTTCTGTTGAGAGCTCCCTCAGGAGACAACCCCTTGAAGGGTGTGTCTTCTCCTGGGAAAAAACAACAGCCTGGCAGAAGAGAGGGGTGATGCTTCCTCTGCTTTTAGCCCCTGGCCCAAACCATCACAGTAGGGGGTTAAAGACTTAACTTTCATTTTTGGCTTGCTGCTTTCACCAAGTCCTCCAACACCTGACAGCTCAGCTCTCTCCCATCTCAGCTGAGCTCCTGACATCACTGCCCTGTTCAAGGTCACGGTCATCTCTTGCTCTCTAACAGGTCTGCTTCGACCCTCACCTCCTTCAGTCTGATCTCAACCCAGCACTATTACTCAGCTATTAGAAATGACAAATACCCACCATTTGCTTCAGCGTGGATGGAACTGGAGGGTATTATGCTGAGTGAAGTAAATCAGTCGGTGAAGGACAAACATTATATGTTCTCATTCATTTGGGGAATATAAATAATAGTGAAAGGGAATATAAGGGAAGGGAGAAGAAATGTGTGGGAAATATCAGAAAGGGAGACAGAACATAAAGACTGCTAACTCTGGGAAATGAACTAGGGGTGGTGGAAGGGGAGAAGGGCGGGGGGTGGGAGTGAATGGGTGACGGGCACTGGGGGTTATTCTGTATGTTAGTAAATTGAACACCAACAAAAAATAAATTAAAAAAAAAAAAAGAAAAAAAAAAAAACCCAGCACCCAAAGTGATCCTTTGAATCATGTACTTCTCTGCTCTAAGCGCAGTGATTTCCCAGCTCAGAGTCAAAAGTATTTACCGTGGCTGTGCAGGCACCACGCAGGGGTCTGTCACCACCCCGTTCCCAGCTCCCAGTCTCTCCCTGAATGGCCCCGTGTCCTCAAACGCACAAAGCATACTTTCATCAGAGGCTACCTTTCCTCCTCTGCTGCATGGCTTGCTCCTCCCTCCTTCAGAGCTCTGAAGACTCACCAGTCCCATCTCCCTACTGAGCATACCCGCCTCGCCTACCCCAGGCCCTGCCCTGCTTTGACTTCCCCACACACTGATCACCTCTGACCTGCCGTTCCTTCT
Source organism: Canis lupus familiaris (assembly GCF_011100685.1). Lineage (NCBI taxonomy): Eukaryota > Metazoa > Chordata > Mammalia > Carnivora > Canidae > Canis > Canis lupus. Next base: position 38,041,192 of record NC_049227.1, read on the forward strand.
GCTTTGTGGCTTAGTCTGACTCCCCCCTGGAGCCACAGGAACAGGATTTCTGTCCTTGTTGTTCACGCCTGTATCCCCAGCATCTCAACTGGGCCTGGCATACAGTGGGCTTTCGATACGCAGCTGGATTCATTTCTTGTGCCTTCTCTTTGTAACCAAATGCTGTGAGCACAGAACTGACAAACTGCTCTCAGTCAAGGACTATGGAAAGTACCTGACATGTTCCCCTTCAGAGTTTAAGAAGTACACATTCTGTCCTGTGTCACTGAGAGCCTCTCATTGTCCTTACCTTTGAGCCAAGATCAAACTTGAATTTGCTGATGTCCTCCTCTCCTATCTGAGAACCCTCCATCCCTTTGGTCTTCATAGCATTATAAAGGACAGAGGTGATCTTCAAAAGTTCTTTCACTGCATATCCATCTGCCTGATAAAGCTTCTTGGTATTGAGTTTTATATGTGCCTTGGTGGCCTAGTTTTACACACACAAAAAAAAAAAAGTTTAAGGCCCTTTCATACATAAAATCTAAATTGAATCCCATGTAGGTAATTTGAAAACCTCTCTTTAATAACCTGATTGTGCTGAGTTAAACTTCCAAGGGACTCAAGCGCTGCAAGTGGGTGTGTAAACTGATACAATCTTGATAGAGAGCAATTTGGTAAATAACAATAAAATTACAGATGCACGCATCTTTGACCCAGCAATTCCAATCTTAAGAACTTATCCTAAGGATACAGCCACAAGCAAAATGATACGTATTGGTTATCACTATAGCACAGTTTCAAAAAGCAAAAGTTAACAAACAATCTAAATGCTGATCTATGTATAAATTATATAAATCATGGTATATCCTTGAAAGCAATGCTATCCAGGTATAAGAGAATGAGGAAACTAGATATGGATTTGGAAAGTTCTCCAAAACGTACCATTAAGTGAAGAAAGCAAGATTCTAAGCAGTGGTGTACCATATGCTACCATTCATGTAAAAAGAAGGGAAAAGAATGTATACTGTGTTTGCTTATATACCCATAAAGAATCACTGGAGGATGGAACTGGGGATGAACTGGGTCAATGGCAGACATGACAAAAAGTAATTTTATTCTATATTGTTTCACAATTAAGAAAAAAATCTCAGGGACACCTGGGTGGCTCAGTCAGTGAGGCATCTACCTTCAGCTCAGGTCATGATCCCAGGGTCCTGAAACTGAGCCCTCAGTCAGGCTCCCTGCTCAGCAAGGAGTCTGCTTCTCCCTCTCTTTCTCCCTCTACCTTTCCTCCTGCTCATGCGTGCTCTCTCTTAAATAAAATCTTAAAAAAAAATTTTTTTTTAACTATGATGCACTTTACCTATTCAAAACTAACTAAATAGGGGCAGCTCAGGTAGCTCAGCAGTTTAGTACCGCCTTTGGCCCAGGTCATGATCCTGGAGACCCGGGATGGAGTCCCACGTTGGGCTCCCTGCGTGGAGCCTGCTTGTGTCTCTGCCTCTGTGTGTGTGTGTCTCATGGATAAATAAATAAAAATCTTTAAAAAATAAAAAATAGGGGCAGCCCAGGTGGCTCAACAGCTTAGAGCCGCCTTCAGCCCAGGGACTGATCCTGGAGACCTGGGATCAAGTCCCACGTCAGGCTCCCTGCATGGAGCCTGCTTCTCCCTTTGCCTGTGTCTCTGTCTCTCTCTCTGTGTCTCTCATAAATAAATAAAATCTTTAAAAATAAAATAAAATAAAATAAATAAATAAAACATTTAAAAAAAACCCCACAAAACTAACTAAATAGAATTCTTAACAAATAATGAATCGAAACCAAAAAACCGAAAAGCCTGTACTGGCGAAATGCCTCCACAGGAACCTGGTGATCAGATGGGCTTAGAAAGGTGAAAGTAGCCGTAGCTGCTTTCTGTAGGAAAGAAAAACTTATCTGTAATGTACTTAATAGTCCAACTCCAACAAGTAACTGTCAACTAACCAGGAACTGGGCAATTGCCTTAATGAAGAAAACTCGGTCTTGTTCAGTCTCAACATCAGAAGGGATGTCGGTCTGAGGTTCGTACCTTTCATGGAGAGAAAGACAAGTTAATTAAGCACCAAGTCCACAAAAGACAAAGTGGGCAGCTGAGACGATCTGTAATAGCAGGCTCTCTGAGTGCCCGGTTAAGGGAGAAAGATTAAGAAAGACTTCAAAAGCATCATAAAATACCAAACACCAAGGGGAGTGAATACTCATATAAAAACAGACTTAAGTAACTTCAAAAATCAAATCTGGGGCTCAGCTTCCAAAATTAAATCTATCTCAGACCTCAAATTTTAATTAAAATAATTACAACTATTACTCTGGCTGACAGCCCTTGACCCAGGGCTAACTAGTTAGCTTGACAAACTGCAGTTACTGGAATTCTTCGAGTTACTGATGACCCACCAGCGGTCAGCAGACTGCTGCCCTGTGTCTCTGTACAGCCTGCATGCTAAGAGGGTTTTTACATCTCTAAAGGATTATGAGATGTAAAGAATAGGGTAGAAAGATTTTATGTAGCCTTAACACCTAAAATATTGGGATCCCTGGGTGGCGCAGCGGTTTGGCGCCTGCCTTTGGCCCAGGGCGCGATCCTGGAGACCCGGGATCGAATCCCACGTTGGGCTCCCGGTGCATGGAGCCTGCTTCTCCCTCTGCCTGTGTCTCTGCCTCTCTCTCTCTCACTGTGTGCCTATCATAAATAAATAAAAATTAAAAAAAAAAAAAACACCTAAAATATTTACGATCTCCTTAAAAAAGTTTGCCAACCCTGAATTAGATTTTTCACCCAAGGGGCACATGGGTGGCTCAATGGTTGAGTTGTCTCCCTTTGGCTCAGGTCGTGAGCCTGGAGTCCCAGGATCGAGTCCCACATCAGGTGTGGGGAGCCTGCTTCTCCCTCTACCTGTGTCTGCCTCTCTGTGTCTCTCGTGAATAAATAAAGCTTAAAATTTTTTTTTTCACACAAAATGAAATCTGAATCTAAATGATTTCTACTCCAATATACTCACTAGAGCATGTGGAGATCCCTGTCACCCCGAGGAAAGTGAAAACATGAAGAGGAGCGTGGACCAGTGCCCAGTGTCTGCTTCCTACTGAGAAATCTTTTACCACTGCCCAGTACATTCCCTTCTCCCACATCATTCTTTATATACAACTGATTTTTTAACAGGTTATAATTGAGTCTGTCAAACTCAAAATTTACTGAATCCTGTATTTTACAAACAGTACTCTAGGTGGGTACTGAATAAAATATAGTATTCACTCTTAGACCTTAATAAAGTACAATTCTAACCGTCTCACAAGCCAGAGAAGCACTTCAGACACAAGTCCAAAGTTCGGTGTGCGGAAGTTTTCCATAGAGATATGTCGAGGGTATCCCAAGGCTCTCATCATCTCTGTAAAATCTGTCCAAAGGTAAAATACAATTCGGTCAGTTCCCCATCAAAAAGCAGCCACTTATTTACTCAGATGCTTTCCTTGCTTCCCCTTTTTATTCCCAATGTACAAGTTCCCAATGTATAAGACAGTTTTAGGGACTATTTATCAAGTCTCTAAGAAGGGGGATCCCTGGGTGGCACAGTGGTTTAGCGCCTGCCTTTGGCCAGGGCGCGATCCTGGAGACCCGGGATCGAATCCCACGTCGGGCTCCCGGTGCATGGAGCCTGCTTCTCCCTCTGCCTGTCTCTGCCTCTCTCTCTTTCTCTGTGTGACTATCATAAAAAAAAAAGTCTCTAAGAAGGAAAGTAAAAAGGAGATGAAAGTTAAAATACATAATGTGCTTCTTGAAAAACATTTACATTTAATGGGAAGAAAAAGTGGAAGCTGTACATTATAATAGGGTTTAGAGGTTGGCTGTCAATAGAATTTCTCTGATATGTCATTTCTCTCTCGGATACCTTTCTCTTTACCCTCAAAATCAGAAATATCTGGTTTTATAAAATGTCATAGAGAAAAATTATGTTGGGGTGCCCGGGTGGCTCAGTCGGTTGAGTACTCGACTCTTGATTTTGGCTCAGGTCGTTATCTCAGGGTCACGAGATCAAGCCGTGAGGGCACCGCACTTAGCCGGGAGTCTGCTTCTCTCCCTCTCTGCCCAGCACCCCCTGCTCACATACGGGCACATTGGTGCATGGGCATGTTCTCTCTCAAATAAGTAAATCAATCTTAAAAAGAAAAATATGCAGGATCCCTGGGTGACTCAGTGGTTGAGTGTCTGCCTTCAGCCCAGGGTGTGATCCTGGAGTCCCGGGATCGAGTTCCACATCCGCTCCCTGCATGGAACCTGCTTCTCCCTCTGCCTGTGTCTCTGACTCTCTCTCTCTCTCTCTCTCTCTCTATGTCTCTCATGAATAAATAAATAAATCTTAAAAAAAAAAGAAAAATATGTTAAGTGTTAACAGTGGTTATGTTTAGGAGTGATGGTGGTAGGGCAAAATTCACCTTTCTGAATTATTCTGGAGTTGTCTTTTTATCTTTTTTTTTTTTTTTTAGTGAGCATATGGGACCTTAATAATAAAAGTTTTAAAGGTTAACTGCATTGTATTTAAAGAAATCTTAAAGAGACTGGTTGAACAATACAGTAATATTTAGATTTTTTTTTAATAAGCCAGAACAAGAAACAATAATACTAAGACTTGTAAACCGGAGGTTGCTGTCATTAAGCTTTAAGCAGAATGCAAAAATGAACACAACAAACATTTTCTGGATTTCCACAACATGCCAAGATCTATGTTCGGTGTGCTTCTGGCTCTGCGTAATGCCTGTCCTTGCTCTTCCTGAAGGTTCAAAATATCTCAACATCATTCACAAAGAGGCCACCTGGGTACTGGAGGTTAGGCTGGATCTCACCAGCCAATAGACCAGAAGGTACAAGAAAAGGCAGGTGCAACAGCACAAAGAGCTCTGTCACTGTTTGGGGGGAAATGTGAACAGAGTGATGGTCAACAAAGCAGCAGTCTTCCCACATTGCCTAAATACTTCTTCCCAGTAAGCAATAGTCAAGTGCTGTTAATTCTGCAAAATGGCAGCAATTTGACTATGCTTCTTATTATAAATTGCACAAATGTATGGCATTTATTTAAGGCCAAAACGTTCAGAAATCCCTTCTTTACACCCTTCTCCCGGCACAACTCCATTTGGTGTCCCCTAGCAGAACACTGGCCTCCGCCTGCGAGGGAGGAGAAACCTGTCTCTGTGACACACAGTCACCAAGAACCTTCAAATCCCAGAGGGCGTATAATTGACACCATGACGCTACTAGGTATGTCAATGAAATGTGATGCCTCTTCCCCTATATTCACATGGTAGAAAAAGAGCGATTCCTAACTGAAAGGAGTAATCATTAATGAAAGGTCCAGCAATTCGTCAGAAAAGATGTACCCAGATCACACCAAATTGGCGATCACCTGCTACACCTATGCAGGTGGAGCCAGCTGGCCTAATACCTTCTGATTCAGAAAATGATGGTGCATAAAAGGCAAGAGATGTGGGACGCCTGGATGACTACGTGGTCGAGCATCTGCCTTTGGCTCAGGTCTTGATCCCAGGGTCCTGGGATTGAATCCCACCTCTGGCTCCCCACGGGGAGCCTGCTTCTCTCTCTCATTAATAAGTAAAATATTAAAAAAAAAAAAAAAGCAGGGGTGCAAGGGATGTTGACTCACAGAGTCCCATTGCTCCATGCGAGCTTCCACCCAGTTCTAGCTGGGTGACCTAAAGCAAGCTACTTGACCTCTCTCTACCTCCAAGTAGTTCATGCAGGGATCACACAACCCAATTCACTGTGCAAGTGGGGACGAAAATGTGATATTCTAAACAGGCGCCCCCAAAGTAGCACTAATTCGCTTATCCTCATTCCACCCCTCCCCCCTCCCTGCAAAGGCACTGGGCTTCTCCTCGGCAGCCCCTTTAGGAAGCGTGCAGGCCGTGAAGTCAGAACCCCACTGCCAACTCCGGCGCCAGCTCCCCCCGCCGAGCTGCCTGCCCTCCCTGCCCGGAAAGCACACAGTGGTTCAGGGGGGTAAGTGAAACCACGCGCGGGGCGGCGGGGGATGGGAGGAGACTCGGCCGCGGCGCCGCAGGGGACACGAGCAGGGTAGCCTTACTGCGGAGGTCGCGGAAAGACATGGCGATCTGGACCCCTGCAGCTCGGCGTAAGGGCAAGCTCGCCCCTCCGCGCTCCCGGGTCTCTATGGCAACGCGCGGGGCCCTGGACGGCGCGCAGCCGGAGCCAAACAGGACGCGAAGCGAAGCTGTACGGCCGCCCCGCGTGCGCATGCGCAGGGACAACCGGCAGCGAGAGTCCAGGCAAACCCTAGGGATCCTGACCGCAGGGCAGGGCTGCGGGCCGCGGGGCGTTTGGGTCCCCTTCACACACTTTTCCAAACGCACGTCTGGCACTTGCGGACACACTCTGAGCACCAACTATGTATGTCCCTGACACCTGCTAGGCGGTCTACGTCTTGCTTGTCATTTCTTCCTCAATTCCCTAGAATGTGTGGAGGCCGAGAAAATTAAGGCCTTTCCACCTTAAGTTCAGCCTTAGCACAAGTACAGCCATCTCAGGCCCCTGTGAATAAGGGCTGAAATTTACCTTGCTTCAATTACAGGAAAAAACAGCTCACAGCTTAACGCCCTAGAAAGCCTCATATTAGAATGAGAACAGAGCTCAACGCCCATGGTAAAAAGTCCCATATCAGAATAAGAACTGAGCTCATTACCCTTGAAAGCCCTATATCAGAATGTGAACAGAACTTGAGAAATTCCTCCACCCCTTCTGGAGGTCCCCTATACCAGTCCATAAAACTAAGCTGGAACCCACCTCGGGGTCCAAGTCCCCGCTCTGCTATGTTGGGTATACTTGGGCCCAAGCTCGAGCTTGTAAATAAATCCTCGTGTGTTTGCATCGGTGTCGGCTCCTTGGTGGTTTCTCAGATACGTAATCTTGGGCACGACAGAATGTATGATACTGTAAGCAAAGCCAGGTCTCCTCCTGGGTCCTCTGCCCAGCACGTTTGTCTCCGGCCTGGGTAAACTTGGCTTCGCTGGCGACCGAAGCCCCTGAGAAGCGGCAAAGGCACGAAGAGGCGAGGCCCAGAGGCCCGGGACAGGAGGGGCGAAGACCCAAGTTGACCGCAAGGTGGCAACAGGCCATCCCGCCGCGACTGCGCATGCGCAGCTCGCTCGGAGCTTCACGACAGGCCGGAAATCAGACCAGTCCTCGTTTCCCCGGCGATTGTCTTGGCAACCGAGGTTCTTGGGGCGGGGCGTGGTCGAGCGCGCGTTGACGAGGGGCGTGGCTCTGGGGGCGTGGCTGCGGGGGGCGGAGCTGAGCGCCCCCGGATCCTGCTCAGCTGGGGGCTCCGCTGGGGCTCCCCTGGGACTCCCGTGGCCAAGGGTACCACAAGCGGGCTGGGGCCTCAAGGAGAGCCCCGAAATAGAGTCACACGCCCCTGGTGAGTGTGACGAGGTGGCAGCGCGCTTCAGCGGAGAAAGAATAGTCTTGCAACAAATAGTTTGGGAACAGTTGGAAATCCATATGCAAAGAAAGGAACCGACCCTTCCTAAATGTACGAGTTTAAAAATTGTAGCTTTTAAGAAGAAAGCTTCGGAGAAACGTTTTGTGACTATGTTAAGCAAGATTTCCTAAATACACCACAAGTATGATGCTTTAAAAATTTTTTTTTAAATTGGTATTCTGCAAAACGTAAAACTGCTCATAAAGACATTAAAAAAAAAAAAAAAGTGGGCAGCCCCGGTGGTTTGGCGTAATCCTGGAGACCTGGGATCGAGTCCCACGTCGGGCTGTCCGCATGGAGCCTACTTCAGATTATGCCTGTGTCTCTGCTTTTCTCTCTCTCTGTCTCTGATAAATAAATAAAATCTTAAAATAAAGAAAGAAACAGTAGGGATCAGGCAGACCCAGGTCCTGACATCAGGCTCCTGGCCAGGAGCCTGCTTCTCCCTCTGCCTCTCTCTGTGTCTCTCATAAACTGAATAAATAAAATCTTTAATAAAGAAAAACAAGAAAAGGTACCCCACCATCTACTCCTATCACAAGACACATGTGATAGGAAGACTTGTATCCAGAATAAATCATAAACTCTCAAAACCCATTAAAAAGTGGGCCAAAAAAATAAAAAGGTACTTCACGATAGAAGATATGTAGCAAGTAATAAGCAAATAAAAGATTATTTGTCATTAGGGAAATACATATTAAGTAAGGACGATGAGGTATCACTAGGCAGTCATTAGAATTGTTTTGTTTTTTTTTTTTGTTTTGTTTTGTTTTTAGAATTGTTAAAGCAACAAAAAAAAACAAAAACAAAAAACAAAAACGCCAGCAAAAACCCTAACAGTGCCAAGGGTTTGACAGGATGTAGAGCAATTTGAACTTTTGGTATGCCAAACAGTGCAGCCACTTTGGAAAACTGGTAACTTTTTAATAAAATTAAAGATACAGGGATGCCTGGGTGGCTCAGCCTTTGAGTGTCTGCCTTCATTCAGTTCAGGGCATGATCCCGGAAATCAGGATCGGGTCCCACATTGGGCTCCTTGCAGGGAGCCTGCTTCTCCCTCTGCCTGTGTCTCTGCCTCTGTGTGTGTCTGAGTGTGTGTGTCTCTCATGAATAAATCAATAAAATCTTTTTAAAAAATTATGAATGGATAAGCAAATTGCGGTACATCCATATAATGGATTACCCCTCAGGAGGAAAAAAAGAAACTGCTGATATGTAGGAGAACAACAGTCAAAGTTCAATGTGTTACACTAAGTGGAAGAAGCCAGACTCAAAAGGGTATGTACGATATGATTCTGTTGATGACAGTCTGGATAAGATGAAAATATAAAGACAGAAAACAAATCAGTAGGTGCCAGGAGGAGTTAGGTGCAAAAGAATTTTTGACTGTTCTGTATCTTGATCGTGGTGCTGACTACATGACAGTAGGTGTTTGCCAAAACGTATCAAACTAGGCACTAAAAAAAAGTCAGTTTTACCATATCTGAAACCATCTCAATAAGCAGGACTAAAAACAACAACAACAAAAAAGCCTTAAAAAAGCAAAACTACTGACACAAGGGTTTTGTTTTGTTTTTTTTATTAAGATTTTAGTTATTTATTTGAGAGAGAGAGCGCATGCACGCATGAGTGGGGGGAAGGGCAGATGGAGAAGCAGACACTCCGCTGAGCCAGGAGCTTGATGTGGGGTTCGATGCGGAGCTCTATCCCAGGGATTATGATCTGAGCTGAAGGCAGATGCTTAACCAATTGAGCCCCCCAGGCACCCCGACACAGGATTTATAAATGAGAGCCAAAAAAATAATAATAAGATTAAAGACAAAAGAATTTTTTAAAAAATTTTAAAAGCAAAACTATTGGGGATCCCTGGGTGGCTCAGCAGTTTGGCGCCTGCCTTTGGCCCAGGGCATGATCCTGGAGTCCCGGGATCGAGTCCCGCGTCGGGCTCCTGGCATGGAGCCTGCTTCTCCCTCTGCCTGTGTCTCTGCCTCTCTCTCTCTCTATGTCTATCGTGAATAAATAACTAAAATCTTAAAAAAAAAAAGGCAAAACTATCTAATGGCTTTCCACTGCAGTCCAAGTAAAACTCAAAACCCTTAGCTGTGTCTCCTCTGTTTCTCTTACTCCCTTCCCTTCATCTGCTCTGGCCTGCTTTCCCCGAAACACGCCTACCATCTTCATGCCTCAGGCCTTTGCATGCGCAGTTCCCATGGCCTGGAGTGCTCTTCCCAGCTTCTTCAGATCTTCGTGACAAGGCCTCTGGACGACCAACACCAAAGCGGGCGCTTTCCATGTCCTCCCTGTCACATTACCCTGCTTTACATTCCTCACAACGTGATCTGGGAACAGCTCGTTTGCTTGTCTTCTGTGTCTCTGGTCTGAACGTGTAGGCTCCATGAAAGCAGATGCCTATTTTGTCCTACTCTGGGCGCTCGCAGCTCTGGAACAGTATTCGGCACTCTCTAGGTCCTCAGAACACATCTGTTTAACACCTGGCAGACTGGCTGGCTGAATGAATGAGTGAGTCGCCTCACTTTGGTGAAAGGTCTTTGAGGGAAGGCCATACAGTCTGTACCCTGTCCTCCCAGCCTTCCCCCCATGCTCTGTGCTGGCTAGGATGCCCAGTTCGGGCTGTGGCCCAGGTGCTGGTTAGCTCCAGACTTGTGTGTTCACAACAGGCCATTGGAAAGCCCACCAGTTCTGCTCCAAGCTGGGCCAAAGTCTCAGCTCTGTCCCTACAGGGTAGCAGTCCGCTGACCCTGTGCTGTACTCAGCATCCGCTATAGTCGGCAGAGCACAAACAAAGCAATGAGAAGGAGCCAGAGCCTCCTCCCTTGGTTTTTAATTTATTTAAGTTCTTTAATTTATTTATGTAATCTCTACACCCAACGTGGTGCTGGAACTCATGACCCTGAGATCAAGAGCTGCATGCTCTTCCAACTGAGCCAGCTGGGCACCCCGGATCGTAATTATTTAACAGCTTTATTGACATACGAAAAAGGCACATATTTAAAGTGTGCAATTTAATATGTTTTGATAAGTATATACATGCAAGAAAGTGCAATCAAGACAGAAACAAATCTGTCACCCCTGTTTTTTTGTGCCCCACTCCTTTGTAATATCTCCCTCCTACCCTTCCTCCTACTCCAGGGGGACATTGCTCTTTCTCTCATTGTACATTTGCTTATTTTTAGAGTTTTATAAAAATGGAATCATGCAATATATGCTCTTTTTTGTCTGGCTTCTTTTACTCAGTATAATTATTTTGAGATTCATCTGTGTTGCAGCATGTATCAGTAATTCGTCAACTTTTTACTGTTGAGCAGTGTATCTATTATGTGGGCATACCACACTTTATTTGCTCACCACCTGTTAATAGACATTTCCCATCTGGGGGCTAGTACAAATAAAGCTGGGGTGAGTGTTCATGTAGAAATCTTATATAAACATGTTTTGTGTCAGAGTCATAAGGCGAGTGAATGTTTAACTTTTCTTTTCAATACACTTTTTTTAAGATTTTATTTATTTATTCATGAGAGACACAGAGAAAGAGACAGAGACACAGTCAGAGGCAGAAGCAGTTTCCCCCTGGGGAGCCTGATGCAGGACTCGATCCCAGGACCCCGGGATCATGCCTGAGCCAAAGGCAGACGCTCAATCACTGAGCCACCTGGGTGCCCCTTTTCAATGCTCTTACAATTTTAGATTTACAAAGTAGTTGCAAAGATACTACAGAGTTCCTGTATACTCCATCTATTCCTTATCACCCCCTCCTTTAACTCTGTTAACATCTTACATTCGTATGATACATTTGTCAGAGCCAATGAGCCAATCTATTTTTTTAAGATTTTATTTATTTATTCATGAGAGACACAGAGAGAGAGGCAGAGACACAGGCAGAGGGAGAAGCAGGCTCCATGCAGGGAGCCTGATGTGGGACTCGATCCCGGGTCTCCAGGATCATGCCCTGGGCCAAAGGCAGTGCCAAGCCGATGAGCCACCTGGGCTGCCCTGAGCCAATATTTTTTAAAAGCTTTTATTTATTTGAGAAAGAGAGCACATGAGCAGGAGGGAGGGGCAAAAGGAGAGAGAGCCCCGATGCAGGACTCGATCCCAGGACGCTGGGATCATGACCTGACCCGAAGGCAGCTTGTTAAGTGACTGAGCCACCCAGGCGCCCATTAATGAGCTAATATTGATACATTATTATTAACTAAAGTCCAGATTTACTGTTTACTTAACATCCTTTTTCTGTTCCATGATACTATTCGCGACACCATATTCCATTTATTTTTTTTAAAGATTTTATTTAGGGATCCCTGGGTGGCGCAGCAGTTTAGCGCCTGCCTTTGGCCCAGGGAGCGATCCTGGAGATCCGGGATCGAATCCCACGTCGGGCTCCCGGTGCATGGAGCCTGCTTCTCCCTCTGCCTATGTCTCTGCCTCTCTCTCTCTCTCTCTCTCTCTCTCTGTGACTATCATAAATAAATAAAAATTTAAAAAATAAAGATTTTATTTATTTATAACAGACAGAGAGAGAGAGAGAGAGGGGCAGAGACACAGGCAGAGGGAGAAGCAGGCTCCATGCAGGGAGCCCGATGTGGAACTCGATCCCGGGTCTCCAGGATCACACCCTGGGCAGAAGGTGGTGCTAAACTGCTGGACCACCGGGGCTGCCCCCATGTTCCATTTAATGTCTTGTCATGTCTCCTTAGATTCCTCTGGACTTGGGGGATCCCTGGGTGGCACAGCGGTTTGGCGCCTGCCTTTGGCCCAGGGCGCGATCCTGGAGACCCGGGATTGAATCCCACATCGGGCTCCCGGTGCATGGAGCCTGCTTCTCCCTCTGCCTGTGTCTCTGCCTCTCTCTCTCTCTCTCTCTCTCTCTGTGACTATCATAAATTAAAAAAAAAAAAAAAAGATTCCTCTGGACTGTGACAGTTTCTTAAGCTTTCCTTTTTTTTTTTTTTCCTTTTCTTTTTTATGACCTAGACAGTTTTCAGAGTAGTGCTGGTCAGTTACTTATTTTTATTGTGGTAAAATATACATAAAATTTACCCTTTTAAGTGTACAATTTAATAGCATTAAGTTCATTCACAATGTTCTTCACTCATCACTTCTATTTTGTTCCAAAACATTTCCTTCACCCCAAAGGGAAAGCTCAAATCAAGTAAGCAGTCACTCCCCATTTCTTCCTGCCCACTCCCTGATAATCACTAATCTGGCTGTTTCTATGGATTTACATATTTTTGACATTCCATATAAATGGAATAATAGAATATGGGACCTTTTACATCTGGCTTCTTTCACTGAGCTTCATATTTCTGAGATTCATCCATGTTGCATCATGTCTCAGTGACTTTTATGGCTGAATAATATTTCCTTGCATAGACATACCATAAACTGTTTATCCAATCATAATTTTTTTGAAGATTTTATTTATTTATTCATGAGAGACACAGAGAGAGGTAGACACATAGGCAAAGAAGCAGGCTCCCCAAGGGGAGCCCAATGCGGAACTCAATCCCAGGACCCCAGGATCACACCCTGAGCCAAAGGCAGATCTCAACCACTGAGCCACCCAGGTAGGTGCCCCTACCCAGTCATTATTTTATGAGTATTTAGGTTGCTTCTATTTTTTGGCTACTATGAATAATACTACTATTAATATTTGTGTACAAGTATTTGTTTAATTATCTGTTCTCATTTTTTTTTGGTATATACGTATATATAGTGAAATCACTGTGTCTTATGGTAATTCTGTGTTTAACTAGTTGAGGAAAAGCCAGACTGTTTTCCACAGTGACTGCACCATTTTACATCCCCACCAGTAAAGTCCAAGAGTTCCAGTTTCCCCCACATTGATATTTATCATTTCCTCCCCCCTTTTTAACATAGCCATCCTTGTGGGTGTGAAGTATTATCTCACTGTGTTTAAATTTTTTTTTTTTTAATGATAGTCGCACAGAGAGAGAAAGAGAGAGAGAGGCAGAGACACAGGCAGAGGGAGAAGCAGGCTCCATGCAGGGAGCCCGGCGTGGGACTAGATCCCGGGTCTCCAGGATCACGCCCTGGGCTGCAGGCGGCGCTAAACCGCTGAGCCACTCAGGCTGCCCTGAAGAGATTCTTTTTACCCCATTGAATGGTCTTGGTACCCTTGTTGAAAATCAATTGACCATAGATGCATGACTTTATTTCTGGACTCTCTTTTCTACTACATTAGTTGAGATATCTAGCCTTATGCCAGTTCCACACTGTTTTTGTTACTGTAGCATTATAGTAAGTTTTGCAATCAGAGAAAAAGAATCTTCAAACTTTTTCTTTTTTAAAATTGCTTTTGGTTATTTGGCTTGTAATTCCACGTGAATTTTAAGATCAGCTTTCCTGTTTCTGCCTAAACAGCTATTGGGATTCTGATATGGATTACATTGAATTTGTAGATCATTTTGGGGAGTGTTGCTGTCTAAACAATGTTAATTAAGCCTTCAATCCATGAACAAGGATATTTTGCAGGGCAGTGGATTTTTAAATTTCTTTTTTTCCTTGTAGTTTCATAGTTTTCAGTGTTGTCTTGTACCTCCTTGGTTAAATTTATTCCAGTTTTATTCTTTTAGTTCTTTGCTAGTACATAAATTAAATTTTTGTGTGTTTATCTTGTATCCTGTAACTAATGAGCTGAACCTTACTATCTCTATTGGTTTTGTCAGCTCAAATAGGTTTTGTTTTTACATGTGAATTAATGTTTTGCCTGTATGAGAGCACATCATCTGTGAATGAGAGGTGGTTTAATTTTCGAAGAAACTGTCTCCCAAAACAGTGGTACCAGGGGATCCCTGGGTGGCGCAGTGGTTTAGCGCCTGCCTTTGGCCCAGGGCGCGATCCTGGAGACCCGGGATCGAATCCCACCCCGGGCTCCCGGTGCATGGAGCCTGATCCTCCCTCTGCCTCCCTCTGCCTCTCTCTCTCTCTCTCTCTCTCTCATAAATAAATAAAAAATTAAAAAAAAATAAAGAGATCCATGGTCTCTTAAAAAAAAAAAAAAAAAACAGTGGTACCACTTTACATTCCTCCCCAGCAGTAAATGAGAGCTCCAGTTCTTCCACTCGTATGACCCACATGATACCCATCATCTACTTATAGGACAATGCACAATTAGGAAAATTAAGTGACTTGCTCAGCCACTCAGAACCACCTTCTCAGTAGGCTCAAAGCGCTGGCTCAGACCTCACCAAGTCTGTGCCCCTGGGGCCTCATTTTTATGGGATGAGCAAACTGAGACCCCCAGAGGTCACCCAGGGGTGACTTTGCAGCCTGCAAGAGCTGTTTTGTGTGGCCTGTCCTAACCCAGAGGATCAAGGACCTCCTCTAGAGTTCCATTTCCTTCTTTTGGCCTTGCCCCACTCTGCCCCATCCCTAGGCTTCATCCTCTCCCAAACTTGAAGGTCCAGGAAGACTGAGAGTCTTCCGTTTGACATCACAGAGCTGGTTGCCATGGGAGCCCTGCAGATCCAGGGGGGGAGAACAGAGCCCTGCTGCACAGGAGGCCCAGCTGCTCCTCCCCCACCATTCTGGCCCTCCATGGAAGCCTTGGTCTGTGCGTTCTCTGAGCTGCGCATAAGAGAAGGTGCCAGGCTGCAGGGAGGAGTGGCAGGAGGAGAGTTGCCCTCCTGTCCTGACCTGGGCCCAAAGCCACCAGAGTGGCCTCAGAGACATGCATCCTTGGGAGAGGGGAATGGCCACTAGTGGTCTAGGCTGTGTGACCCTAGACTATGTGATCCTGGACCCACTGTGCAATTTCTATACTGACACTGGAATGCTCTTTCTAGGATAGGGGGCAAAAAGGGGTGGGAGAAAGGGCTTGAAATCCTGAGAGATCTTTGCATCACGCTCTCAGACTTTTCACACCTTCCTATTGATTGGGAAAGTGAGAAGCCACTGTGATTGGGAAAGGGAAGAGGAGTAATATGTTGGGTGGGGGTTGGTGGGAGGCAGGGGACTGAGACCATTTGATGGAAAGATAGGCCGGTGCTCAGCAAGCCACAGTGGAGCCCATCTAATGAGCTGGTCTTAGAGCACGTGATTGTATTCTCCTCTCTTGGCTGCTGCAGCCTGCCAGCCACCACCCTCCTGCTCTCCCCTCTGCAGATGCAGTGAGCTGGGCCCGAGGACATCCCAGCCACCCCAACATACCACCCAACATCTACGAAGGGGGACTGGGGGCCCAGCAGCAGCAGTGTCCCAGTGCCCAGGGAAGAAAGCCTAAGAACTTCCAACTGCGCCACCTCCGGGGCCTGGCTCTCTACCTGCCAGGCCACATGCAACCTGCCGGCCAGTGTGAGAGCCACTGGCTGGGCCGGCTCATGGCTAAGGGCTGCCTCTCACGTCCTGAGGTCATGGCCTGGCCCCTAGACCTGCCACAGGGGACTCTGAGCCCAGGTAACAGCCACTGCTTGGCCCTCCTGGAAGCTCCAATACCCAGGGACAGCCTGGGAAATACAGGTGAGCACCTGTCCAGGTGAGGCAGGGCTGGGGACAGGAGGGAAAGACCCAGGGAAGAGTTGGCTGGGGACTCAGCTGGACCAAGAATGGGGTCCTTTTCCTTCCCAAAGTTCCTGGGTTCCTGTCCCAGGTCTGCACTCAGTGAGGGACCTTGGACAGCTCCCCACCATCACCCCTACCCTCCCTAGTTCCACTGTGCCCATTTATAAAATGAGAAGGTCAAATCACAGAAAGGTCCTTCCGGCTTGAACCATGTTTCCTTCTTCCTCCTCCCTCATGGGCTCTCTTTCAAGAGAACTGCCCCTCCCTTCTGCCCCTTCCTATTCTGAAGAATGACAGGCTCTGGTTTGGGGGTGTGTCATAGGATGGGCTGGCAGCCTCCACTTGGGTTCCTCTGAGTGATTGTCTTTCCCTACTTTTCTTAGCTTCCAGTTCCAGTGTGGACCCAACCAAGGGTGCCCCCTTCCAGCCCAGTCCCTCTGAAGGCTTGGGGCTCAGGCCCAAGAGGTCCTGGGGGGCCTCAGAGGAGTCTACATGTCCTTTGTGCAAAAGAACCCGCTCTGGGGCTCTGGAGAGACCATAAGGATATGAGTGCCAAGGGCTGGCTGTCCCCATGGGGACAGGAGGGAAAAGGATGGCTCAGGAGGAGGAGGCAGGTCCAGACAGGAAGGGCTCAGCCCCTACCAGCAGTCGCCCCCACAC
The DNA here is from genome assembly GCF_011100685.1 of Canis lupus familiaris. Classification (NCBI taxonomy): domain Eukaryota; kingdom Metazoa; phylum Chordata; class Mammalia; order Carnivora; family Canidae; genus Canis; species Canis lupus. The sequence continues at coordinate 38,057,922 of NC_049227.1, forward strand.
TGAGACACCCCAGCAGCTGCCCAGCACCAGAGACTGGGCCAGCCTCAGGAAGGCTCAAGGGGGGGAGGAAGGGGTAGGTCCCATGGGTAGAAGAGAAGAAATAGAAGCCCTTGCAGCCTGCTCCAACTCAGGTCAGCCACTTGTACCTGGGAGGACAGACTGAGCGGAGATTTGGGCTCCGAGAGGCCGGGGAGCCCACAGGTCCGATTCCAATAAAAGCCAAGGCCTGTACCTTCTTGTCCCTGGGTCTCTCTGTGATGAGGTCAATGCAGAGGAGGGGCCTCTCAGAGCACCTGCCACCTGCGTTGAGAGCAAAGTTCCAGGTTGATGCCAAGGAGGATCCAAGGTGCTCCCAGCGTCGGTTGAGGAGTGAACATCCTCCCTCTGGTAGGACTCTGGAAGCCTTCCTGGATGGACAAGGTCTCAACAGACCTAATAAGCAAGGCATGGCATTCTGGCCAAGGCAACAGAGGACAAACAAAGCAGGCCAGGTGTAGGAAGAGTGCCAGGGAAGAGAGCAGGCTCTCAACCTGGGCAGAAATGCTGGCTTGAACCCCATGCCCATGCTCACTCGGGCCTTGATTGAGTTCGCTGCTCCCTGGCTGTCCTGTCCCTCCAGGCAGGATGGGCACAGTCCTTCTCCTAGCTGGGCTGGACTCCAGGCACAGTCAGCTTGGAGTCCTCTGTCCCATGGTGTCTCAACCTTGGCTCTGTTGACATCTGGGCCTGGATATTCCTTTGTTGTGGCTGCCATTCTGTGCATCTTAGGATGTCTACCAGCATCTCTGGCCTCCACTCACTGGATTCCCATAGCATTCTCCTTCCAGTGAGACAACTAAGTGTCTACAGACAGCGTCCAATGTCCTCTGGGTGTGTGTGTGTGTGTGTGTGTGTGTGTGCGCGCAGTATCACTGTGGTTGAAACCCTCTGCTCTACATCACTAGACCTCAGTCCAGTGGGGACAGAATGGGACAACCTGGGTTTGTCTTGATCCCCGCCACGCCCCCCCCGCCCCACCGGTGTGACCAACTCCCAGTCCCGGTGGCCCAGGTCAGGCTGGGGCTGAGCTGGCTCCACCAGGGGCTCCTGGCAGATCAAATGTGATGATGTCAAGGACGCTCTGGACTCCCGGGGTCCTTTCAGATATAGGGGAATAATCCCTCCAGCCCCCTCCCTGCCCTCATACCCTGGTCCCACCCTTGGACACTTTATAGGTCCCTGGGACAGCAGATTCTGGAAACTTTGGTTCCTGCGTGGTTTTCATGTCCCACAAGTGTGGGTGTGGCCTTGGGTGGTGGGAGCCTGAGTTGGAGCACCCAGAGAGCAGCCCAAGGAGGACTGACGAGAGGTGGCTGAGTGCTCCAGCTGGGACCTGGGCAGGGACATAGCCTCCCAGCAAGTCCCCCAGATGAGCCACTGGGGGGTGACAAAAAGGGTGTCTTCTCCTACTACTGGCCCAGAAGGCCAAGGCCGGGATGAGGACAGACGTTAGGGAGGCTGTCCTGGGCACTGGGCAGAAGACGGACCTTGCCAGAAGCCACACTACGCAGTCCCTGTAGATTGAGGGCCAATCCCCTCACTTTTGGGTGAAGCCGTGAGGCTCACGGGGGAGCACAGACTGCTCGAGTCCAGGTCTCGGGATTCCCAGGCTGCCGTCAGTGGCTGCGGCGGCCTCCAATGCGTGGGGCCCGGTATTCTGGCTCGTGTAGGACCCCAACCTTGAACTGGGACCAGCTCAGGGCCTTGCTTGACCTACAGAACGTGGCAGAAGTGACACGGTGTCACCTCTGGCCTGAAGGAGGCCTGGCAGTTTCCAGGGTGTGTGCGCTGAGGGAGGCCAATCCATTGAAAGGAGCCCTGCACATGATGGGAAACCAAGTCAGCCCAGGGGAGGCCACGTGGAGGGAACCGGAGCCACAGCCGCAGCCAAGCTCTGGGCCCTCTTGGAGCAGATCCCTTAGCCCCCATGGAGCCACCTCACTTGATGTCACGGAGGGCAGATGATCCGCAGCCCCAGCTCTTCCCTGGGAGAGACATTTGCTGCAGCGGACAAGTTAGACCCAAAGAACACCTGCTAGGCTGACCTCTGAACAGTTCTCCCCTCAACCTCCCAGGACTTTCTTGAAAAACACTCAGAAGAGGCTGAGAGCAAAGCCACAGTTCTAGTGTCCTGGGGACTGATGGGAAGGAGACACTCATGGAGGTGTGCACTGACCCCTGGGGTGCCCCCACCTACCTTCTGAACAGCTGGAGGGGACTGCACCAGGCCTCCAGGAGTCTGTTTCAGCCCTTGGGATGCTGTGTCCTTGGAGCCCGCTGAGGGGAGGCCAACCCAGGAAAGCAGAGTGGCCTTCAGGGCAAAGCCCAACCAGAAGCCCCAACGTCTCAGGGGGCAAACTGATATTTGGCCACACAATTGAGCAAGGGCCCCAGGGAGTCACCTACTTCCTCCTGAAGCTGCCCCAGCAGCAGTGTAAATAACCCAAGTGGGACTTGCCAGCACCTGGGACCCTGCTCGGCACTCACTGTGGGAGTATCAACCCCCGTCCCAACCCCAGGGGCTCCCACACACCCAGCTCTGCAGGTACCTCAGGCCCTGTCCCCGAGGCCTGTCTGGATGAAGCCTGACCCTTGGGGAGCAACACACACGGGCTCTGGAGTTCATTTCAGACCTGGTTTGGGCTCTCTGGCGACCGTTCACGTGCTGAGCAGCCATGGGGTAACTCAGTCCCTGAACCAGTTTTCCTCATCTGTCCAATGGAGTGACAAACTTGACTCCCTTCCCCCAGAGTGGCCAGAAGCTCCAAAGAGAGGCTGGTGGAAGCCAGGGGCTGGAACACACTGGTGCCCTGTCTCAGGCTCCTAAGGTGGGGTGTCTTGGCCCAAGGGTCTCCCCAGGCTCCTGTGATGGGGTCCACTGGCTCAGAGTCCCCATCGGACAACTGTGTTGAGTCACCTGTGGAACCTTCTCTGAGCCAGGACAGAGCCTCCTGACTGGACCAGGCCCTAGCTAAAGCCAAGAGCTGCCAGGCCACCCCCCAAACATCAGGCGGCTGCTAAGGACCTGCTGATCTCAGAACCTGGTTGTGCTGGTCGGCTCTAGAATCTCTTCCCCACGGCTGCATTCTTTGGCAAAACAAGACAAAACAATCAGCCCTTTCAGCTGGAAGCCATCCTTGGAACTTGGCAGTGGATAAGCAGTTCCTGAGCTGCCGCCCTCAGCCATGGGGGCTGCGTCTACAGGGGTGGGGCCCAGAGGGCAGTGAGCAAGCACTGGAAAGACAAGATGTGACCAATTAAAGGCTGTTTATTTCTAATGAGACAAAACACTACAATCTATTCAACAATGGGCTGGACACTGCAGTGATTGGGGGCAGGGATGGAGGGGCAGGGCGAGGCCTCTGAGCTCGATTATGAATAATGTCCAAGGCAAAACCTTCCAGAAGACTCTTCCTTACCCCTCGGGGCAGAAATAAAAATCACACAATCACCACTGATTCAGATTAGAACACCAAGCTGAGCCTCAGCATGACGCCAAGGTCAGCGCAGAGGTGGGGACAAGTCACCGCAACATGGACCTCTCCCCAAGAGGCACCGCCAGTCAGGAGGTCGAAGGAGAAAGAGTGCTTCTCTTGCCCAGGGCTCGCCCTCGTCCTCATCTCGAGAACACCGTTCTCCCACTTTGAGGGTGGAGGCGGCCCCAGGCTGTGCAGTTCTGAGGGAGGGGAGCATGACAGCACCCAGGCCCCCTGCCTGTTGCTCTCCCTTCTCCTCCTGCTCTCAGGCTGGCGCCCGGTGGCCATGGCTCCAGGACACTGCAGCAACACTGGGCGTGACTCTGCCACCCCCTCTACTCTGGAGGGCAGGGCGGGCAGCAAGCAGCTTTGGGGGATGGAGGTGAGGGTGATGCCAGAAGCAAGTGATGTTCACACGCACACTTCCTGGCACTGACAGCCTCTTTTGTCTCGGCCCCCAGGGACTGAGGGGCCACAAGGCACGTAACAGCCCCCAGCCCCGAAGGCAGGCCCCACTATCGACACCAGTCTCAGCTTTCTCCTGTCTGCATCTTAGAGCTTCAGCTCATGGATTTGGGGGGGTGGGGAGGGGCCCCGGAGGAACCTCACTGGCACCTATCCTCAGCCCAGCTCCCGGGGGCAGCCCAGCCCAGCCAACATCCACCATGTGATGGACAGTTCCGTGCTCGCCGGGACCATGTGAAGCCCTGGGCAGGAGGCCACCGCAGGGTGGAGAACTGTTCCATGATCTGACCTCCCGCATCAGAGCCCTGTGCTTGGGTGAAAAGCCTTCTGGTTCTGCCCGCCAGGAGCCAGCCCCTCATGGAGAGACAGGGGCTGTTCTCCACATCCGAGGCTTCTGTAGGCTGGTTTTGGATAAAGATCTGGCATTCCCTTGATTTCACTCCCTCGTTGTTCCAAGGCTCCTCTGTCTTTAGGGTCAGGTCTGTCCATAACAGTTGGGTTCCTTCCTTCCAGCAGAAGTTCACTCTGGCTTTGAAGGAAGGAGCTGGAAGGAATGGCAGTGGAGGGGAAGGGGATGGAGAAAGAAACAGACCACAGTGAAGGCCGCCACACCCCAGCCAGCCAGTGGGGCTGGTGCACGCTCGTGGAGGCGGAACCAGGGCGCAGGCAGAGGCGGTGGTTTCCCGAGGTTACCAGTAAAGGAAGGAGGGCTGGAAGAGCCTGTGGGAAAGAAGAGGGGAGCAGGGGTGAAGGCCCCGGGAGATGTCCTGTGCTAGCCCATAAGGGGCCCTGACTGCCCCGAAGCACAAGCTCTCTGTGGCCTGAGTCCCTCCCAGTTCCCACACAAATCAAGGTGCAGATGGGGCTTCCAGCCCAGGGGGTCGTGGAGCACGCTGCGTGAGTCAGCCCCAACCACCAAACTGCTCTGGGCTGTGTCCGTGCACAAGGGGACAGCCTTGCAGTCCCCATGACCCCTTCTGGCCCTAAGGTCTGAGGCCAGCTCCCTGCTGGCATTTATGGCCCTCAGAAGTGGCTGCATCTGAGCAGAGCTCTGGTCTACCGGGCACCCGCTGTAAGCCGCTGCTGTAAGGGGGGACCTGGGAACATGGCCATGACACAGAAGCATCAGACACCCCTCAGGAGGGGGGCTGAGTGGTTGGGTGTGGCGGTAGGAGTGGCTTCATCTTCTGGTTCTTTCTCATTTTTTGAACCTTGTGGATGCATTCTTTTTAAAAATGTAGTTCAGGAAGTGAAAAGACAGAAGTGCTGGCCAAGGGCTCAAAGACTCTGCTTTCCTTCCGGCAGTTTCTGGACGTCAGTCAGGCTACTCAGCTCCTGGTACTACTTCCCGACATCCCTGTGCAGCAAGCCCCCATGCAGGCCGCCCTTCTGTTTTTATTGCTGTGTGTGTCATGGGCTTAATTTCCTGGTACCATCATCCCACTGGGCTCTGCTCCCCTCTTCCCCACCACCTGCTCCAGTGTACCTGGCAGAGACCAGGTGTGCCCCGCGACGCTCTGCTCTGAGCCCGCGTAGCACCGGGCCTGCAGCTGGGGCAGGCCAATGGGCCCGGCAAGGGGCCACCAGCTCCTTTGCAGAGGACAGAAGCCAGATGGCCAGGTAGGTGGGTTCTGCAGGGTGCCGAAGGGTGGGGCCTGATGGAGGCTGCCCAGCGGGCATCACATGGTCCGGCTGTACTCGATGCCACCCTTGGTGGAGATGCTGGACCACGGCAGGAAGCTGCAGAGCAGGCTGTGGGCCTGGCGGTAGATCCTATGCGGGATGGAGCAAGGGCTCAGGTTTGCTAGTGCGGAGCCCAGGTGCTGAATGTAGTCCGTGGGGCTCTGTTAAGGAAGATTCCAACTGCCTCACCTGCCCCACACTCTGGGTGGCCGTCAGCAGGGGCCCACGTGGTGATCTGCAGGACTGCATGCAGACGGAGACCCAGAGCCTGCTAAGCCTTTGTGGGGTGCTGGAAAGCCTTGTCAGCCAGAGAGGCCTCCACTGTGCAAAATAACAAAGAGTGGCATCTGAATACAACAGGACCTGCTGGGAGAGGCCGCAGACACATGGACACCCAGACCAAAGCTGCTGGACAGGGACTGGGTGGCAGGCGCCAGGCCTGGTGGAAGAATAAGCGTTCTCAGTCCACTCCCATCCTCAGTCATTAGACAGCAGAGCCTCATCCCTGTGAAAAGGAGGAGGATCCACGGGGCCAACCTTGGATACCTGGGTAAATTCTATCCTCACTTAGTTCACTCCTTGCTCGGTTGCCCTCAGGGTATCTGGGGCCACAGCCTCTATCAGGATGTCTCCTGTCTCCTGGCCTCCCTCCTTCCGCTCTTGGACCAGAGAGGGTTAAAGATGAGGGAGCAGGGGAGGGACGCAGCTCTGGGTCACACGCCTTAGGAAAGGGAGGTCTGGACCCAGGCGCTGCCAATAGCCAGCAACTGTTTTCGCCCTGCTTGTGTGTCTTCTGCGCAGCCAGCATGAGGCCCTTGGATGGCAGGGGCCTCCCGTCTGACCAGTTCACAGTTATCTGTTCTGGGCACCGGAAATGGGAGGCTCTCCATCAGTATTTGTTGGATGGGTGGATCATTGGCCAAGAGGGTTAAAACCTCTATCTTGGGGATCCCTGGGTGGCGCAGCGGTTTAGCGCCTGCCTTTGGCCCAGGGCGCGATCCTGGAGACCCAGGATCAAATCCCACGTCAGGCTCCCGGTGCATGGAGCCTGCTTCTCCCTCTGCCTGTATCTCTGCCTCTCTCTCTCTCACTGTGTGCCTATCATAAATAAATAAAAATTAAAAAAAAAAAAATTAAAAAAAAAAAACAAAAAAAAAAAACCTCTATCTTGTGCCAGGTGAAGTCTGAGGAACACTGAGTACAACCAGATCTACCCACAACACCATCTGCTCAGGAAAAACGGCCCCGTGAGCTTGGCCTTGTGAATCACATGAAGGCAACGTGACTCTGGCACATGGGCCCTGTCCCCACGAGCCACCCTTGTGGCTGGGAAGCCACATCCCTCACCCTTGAAAAGTAAAGGATATAGGATTGTCCAGGGAGGGTGGCCGCCGTTGATGTAGAGGACATAGGTGAAGCCATCTTTGAGGACCCCTCGGATGGAGTAGTAATAGGGGAGATAATGATGTTGCTTAAAGTCTCTGTTTTCGTAGAAGTTTATTGCTGTGTTGTTGGTGGTGAGGACATGCAGGTAGATGGCTTTGCAGTGGTCCTGGGCGGTGGTTGATATGTGATCCTTTAAACTCTCAAGTAAAAGGGAACCTGCAGAGAAGGGGTGACAGTCACACAGCAGGGCAGGCAGGCAGGCAAGGAATGTGAAGCAGACAAGGAGATAACCTTGCCAACATCTCACAGATCTCCCTGCCATTGTATCAAAGATGGAACTCCTATAACCACCCTGTCAAAGCCCCTAAAATCCCGCAGCCAGATGGAGGTCATCAGCTACAGACCACCGGGTGTCTGGAACCATAGATGGGGGCCAGGTAGCTCCCTCACAGGGGCTAGGCCTGTGGTGGAGACTCACTAACCTTTCAGACAACAGAAAGTGCAAATAGGAGCCCAGGAGAAGGTAGGGCAGACAGGCCTGGGTCACACAGGAAGGCTGCTGCCCACTGGCTGTGTGGCAGAGGGGGGAGTTTGGAGACAGGCCTGGGGCACATTCCCTGTGCATGAGGGCATCCAATAAATGGCAGCTGGGACTGTTTTTTAATTATGTTTTCTATTTTTAATCAAGAACACCTTTTGACCAGACATAAGCCACGTGTGTGGTGGCCGGTGTGGTAAGAGGTGCCCGTTCCCTGACGAGGACATTTGGGCGCATTACGCATCTGATCGAATCAGATCTGAGAACGAGGCCATTGCCCAGAGACCTGGCGACAGGTGCAAAGAGCACAGGCTGAAGGCCAGCGGAGCGGAGATAGGGCAGGCGGACCTGCGGGCAGGGGCGGGCGAGGAATGTCCGCCAGGGCAGGGGGATAAAGGACATTATGGGCAAGTCACCAGCACATGGGAAAGGACCGGACATGGTGGCTGGAGCATACGTGCCACACACTGCGAGCTCGCGCCCCTTACCTATGCCGTGCTTCCTGAACTCCTTCACTACTCCCAGACTTAGAATGTATGCAACCTGTGTGTCAACAGAGAAGGTGGAGGCTAGAATATCCCCGTCCTGAGGGAAAAGTCAGATATAAAGACCGGTTAATGGCTGAGGCACATCTCACATGCTGATTCCCCAGCCTTGACCTCTGGGGGCGGGGTGCGGGGACTGGAGGGGCAGAGTTTAAGAGTCATCCCCCCACCACACACACACACACGCACACGCAGAAACGAGAGGGTGCAGGTCCTTGCAGCACATGGTTAAACTAAGGACACACACAGACCGTCCCTCCTCCTGAGGATGTGTTGTGGACCTGACAAGGGGCAAGAGTACAGCGGTAATGGGGAGGTGACTGTGCCACATGGGCACGTCCTGGGCACTCAGGACAAGACAAAGTTTGAAAAAGTTTGCCTCCAGGACCCTACGCTGCCCCCCTACATGGTCTCTGAGTAAAGGGAGTGGGGGCTCGAGCGGCCCCTCTATGCCCTGTGCTGCCCACAGTGGGCAGAGCAGCACCCCAGCACACCACCCCATCACTGCATCCTGGTTCCGGAGACGGAATTCTGGCCTGACGGCGAATCTGACCACCGTGCGAGATGAAGGAGAAGAATAAAGCTCAGGAGGAAGCTGGGACTTAAAAGAACTACCTTTGCCCGAATCCAGTCACGAGCAAAATGGGGTATACGTGAGCAGGTCGGGTCTTTCAAAGGCAGACGTCCTTGTACTTTAAAGAAATAAGGGCAGCCCCGGTGGCTCAGTGGTTTAGTGCCGCCTGCAGCCCGGGGTGTGATCCTGGAGACCCTGGATCGAGTCCCACGTCAGGCTCCCTGCGTGAAGCCTGCTTCTCCCTCTGTCTGTGTCTCTGCCTCTCTCTCCTCTCTGTGTATACTCATGAATAAATAAATAAAATCTTTAAGGGAACCCTGGGTGGCGCAGCGGTTTGGCGCCTGCCTTTGGCCTAGGGCGTGATCCTGGAGACCTGGGATCGAATCCCACATCAGGCTCCCGGTGCATGGAGCCTGCTTCTCCCTCTGCCTATGTCTCTGCCTCTCTCTCTCTCTCCCTGTGTGACTATCATAAATAAAAAAAAAAAAAAATAATAATCTGAAGCTCAACAGACAGAACCAGCTGTCGTGCATTTTTCCCTGTCCTTGGAGTAAACACCCACATGGTCGACGCTGCTCAGTCTCGAAGACCAAAATAATTAGGCAGCATCTTGGCCCAGGACGATCACGTGCAACATGTTTGTGGCTGTGGTCTCGAGCTCTACACTCAGGGCAGAGCTTGCTGATGGGGGCCCCACAGACCTCAGGAGTCCTTACAGAGACCTTGGAGAGCTCGGTGAAGCCGAAGAAGAAATGACATATTCCTCTATCCTCACAAGCCTCTAACCAGAACTAGCATGTCCTTCAGCCAATCACAGCACAATTAGCTGTTTCTACAAACCACCGATCTTCCCAGAGCCCCTGACAACTTTGGGGGTTCTCAGAGTATCATTTACACTCCTCTCTATTTTGTTTTCTGGGATTTTTTTCACCCTTCCCTACTGTGAAACGGCAGTGGTTATGAGGCCTGCGGCTAGGTCTCTCGCCGAACGTGTGTATCACATACGCACAGGAAGAACCAAATAGGCGGGAGTCTCCTACTCGGTGTGGGCTCCGAGGAGAAAGGGCCACAGAGCAGGCAGTGATTCGGTCACAAGCCCGCGCAGTGACAAGACCACCAACTCCTCGCCACACATACTCACTTCCTTATGTATCTTGGTCCTACTTTTTATTTCAGCTACTATCATTCCCACGATGGCGCCCCTGTAGGTCGCGGCGAGGGAAAAGAACTTCTTGTTGGAGGTGATATCACGATACCATGAGTCTGGGTACCTGAGGAGGAGAACAAACGCAAGTTGTTTGCAAAGTTCAAGCTCAACTAATGCGGGGCTTCACACAGTGGAGCCACAGGGGACCCTGGGCTGCTCTGCCCACTGCTCCACGGCTGATAAGGAGCGTGTCCTCCGTTCAGCCTATACCAAAGGGTCTTCTTAAAGCAGTAATCTGTCTAGACGCAACTGGGAATTTCTTTAAAAAAATTTTTTTAAAGGCTTATGGGGTGGGGGGCAGAGGGAATGGGAGAAACTCAAGTGGACGCCAGGCTGAGCCCAGAGCCCAACACAGGGCTCGATTTCATGACTGAGATGACAACCTGAGCCAAAACCAAGAGTCAGACACTTAACTGCGCCAAGGCGGGACTGGGAATTTCTGATGGGAAAAATGATTCTACTATCATTAGAGATGAGAGGGAATGATTCTACTATCATTAGAGATGAGAGGGAATGATTCTACTATCATTAGAGATGAGAGGGAAAAAAAAAACCCTCTGATGACAATCTCTCCATGAGACCAGAATGTGCAGGGGCTGCTGGATGGGTTAGGACTGATGGCCCTTGCTGGCCCACAGACACCTAGGACATTCCCACAAATTCTGTTGAGTCTTTTTGAAGACTGGGGGTGTGGGGAAGGCCAAGTCGCAGCTGAGCGGCATCTGAGTTCCCGGAGCCTCCCTGGGCAGGGATGGGGACAAGCCCTCCGGGCAGGTTGTGGCCAGGGTTGTTAGGGGCTACTCACCCAGACCCCTACCCAAGGGAGCAGGGAAGGGAACATTTAGTGCAAAGCCCCTGGACAGTAACGAAAAGGCAGACTCAGCCACAGCGAGGAGACACGGTCAGGAAGGCAGGGGCCCTCAGGGCCTAGGGGTGTGTGGGTTTGATTTTTAACTTGGCGTAGATGTAATAGGTTGGCCTGAGATGCCCTTTCTTGAGACCAAGAGCTGGGGAAGGATGCCATACCCTCAAGGTGACAGAGCAGACAGGTCCTCTACTCGGCTCTGCTCCACAGAGGCCACTGACCACCCACTGGAAGGTTCTATGGGGCCTGAGCATCACTTGTACTCCCTCCCTGATCCTCCTCACACTCATCCTTCTGCCCCCAGAGTGTCCGGCCAGCACAGCAGCCAGGACTCGGAGTGGCCAGCACGCAGCCCATGGCGCTACAGTTCACCCCACCATCCTTGGAACCTGAAGCCTGGGTGCAGGCTGTGAGAAGAGGCAGGCAGGTCGGGCGCCCCTGGAGGCGGAGGCTACAGCCCAGCACGTTCAGTGGGCTTGAATCCAAGCAAGTTCTGGGCTGCGAGGCGGCAGCGGCGGCACTGCTGGCAGAAGCAGAGCACCCTCCGTGGCCCGTCAAGCCGCTGCTGGCCCATGTCCCAGGGGCTGAGGCGACTCACATCCCAGCAGAGACAGGAGGTTCGCTGGTCGCCTCCACCTGCAGCAGGCTAATCCACCAGTCTGCGGCGAGGACGTGCGGAAACACGATCCTTGGCAGAGTCTAGTTCACTTTTAACAGGGTGTGGTTTTGTTTTGTTTTTTTTTGAAAATAATAAATTCTTGTGATGAGAGCTCAAGCCTTACCATCTGCGCAGCTTCTACACATACGTATATACAGCAGCATTCACCACGTCGGCATGCTGCACCTTACACTCCTAGGGCTTGATCTTCTAGCTGCCAGTTTGTGAAATAAAAAGCCTGCACCTGGGGGATCCCTGGGTGGCGCAGCGGTTTAGCGCCTGCCTTTGGCCCAGGGCGTGATCCTGGAGATCCGGGATCGAATCCCACGTCAGGCTCCCGGTGCATGGAGCCTGCTTCTCCCTCTGCCTATGTCTCTGCCTCTCTCTCTCTCTCACTGTGTGCCTATCATCATAAAAAAAAAAAAAAAAAAAAAAAAAAAAAAAAAAAAAAAAAAAAAAAAAAAGCCTGTACCTGGGATCCCTGGGTGGCTCAGTGGTTTACTGCCTGCCTTTGGCCCAGGGCCTGATCCTGGAAACCCAGGATCGAGTCCCACATCAGGCTCCCTGCAGGGAGCCTGCTTCTCCCTCTGCCTGTATCTCTGCCTTTCTCTCTGTGTCTCTCATGAATAAATAAATAAATGTTTAAAAAGAAAAAAAAAGCCTGCACCTAGTTTTCCCACTGTGAGCGCTGTGCGTGCACATTAGCAACAGACAGAACCGCAGCTGCCGATACTCTGCTCACCACAAACTACTGAAAATACCCTGCTACACGGTTTATAGCCTCATAAGCTTTTTTTATCTTGTACATGTTTTTAAATAAATGCAGGATTGGGATACACACTGTTTTCTAGTTTCCTTTTTCATTTATTATCTCATTAAAAAAATTCTTATCAACAAATATACCTCTTCAGCAGACTTCCCCTGGCTGAGTAACAAGCACTTGTAGGCACAAACCCCAACATGTGTAACCCAGTCCTCACCATTATGGTATTTAAACTGATTCTCATTTTTCTGAATTGTCAATAGCACTGCACTGACATCTTTTTTTTTTTTAATTTTTATTTATTTATGATAGTCACAGAGAGAGAGAGAGAAGCAGAGACACAGGCAGAGGGAGAAGCAGGCTCCATGCACCGGGAGCCCGACGTGGGATTCGATCCCGGGTCTCCAGGATCGCGCCCTGGGCCAAAGGCAGGCGCCAAACCGCTGCGCCACCCAGGGATCCCTGACATCTTTTTAACTAAAGAATCTCAGGAAAGGCCTTCTGGGGACTCTCTGCAGGAGGGTCACAGTGAGGTGGAAAGAGGCTGAGGGCAGTCAGGGAGCCAGGCCTGGGGTCCAAGACAGGCAAGGTGATCCTGGGCCACCACGGCAACTCCAGGTCATGCTGGCCATCACAGCAAGTCTCCCAGCTCTGGTTCCCCTCCCCCACCCCTCCCAGCTGCAGCTGGGGACAGTGGGCGCCATTCAACTTACTCGATGGGGAACCAGTCGCCGCAGAGATGCTTCACGGTGTCTATGTCATCGTGGCAGAGGAGGCGCAGGCTGACCTCACTGAGGGCGCTGGACGGCACCACCTCTGTCATTCACACCTGCAGGGAGGGAAGTGGCGTCAGGAGGGCGGCCACGCCCCCTCACAGCCCACCAACCAGGCACTGTCACCGCATGCTACTTCCTCCTCCTCCTCATGCTAACCTGTGAAGCAAGCAAGACAGGGAAGCTAGTATTGTCCCCCGTGGATGGACGTGTCTTCAGCAGCTGCACAGAGTGTGCTGTCTCTCAGCCCCAAGCACAGGTGGCACAGTCGCCCCCACTGTAGAGGAGGAAACTGGCTGCCCCAGCCCATCCCGGCTCCTCCCTGGCTGGTCTCACGTCAACATTCTGTTGCTGTTTCTGCTGCCACAGAGAGCCTCCAGCCCTACACCCTGACTTCTTCCCACCTGGGTCCCATCTGGGGCGGCCGGCCTGCTGGAGGCCATGGATGGCCTGCACTTTGGTGGAAGTGGCACCTGCTGGATGGGCTGCTTCTCCTCACTGACCAGGCAGACAGACTCTTGGGCAGGAAGAGAGACTGGGAGACATGCCAGAGGTCAAAGTAGGAGTCAGGAGTTGCCAACAACTCTTTTATTTAAAATAAATAAATAAAATTATATATATTTACTTATTTTACTTATTTACCTATTTACTTATATTTAATAATCTATGAATACATAACAAAGGATCCCACATTCTTGTCTTTCAACAACCTCCACACAAAACATGCAGCTTGAATTTGTGACCTGAGCTTGCAAGCCAGGTGTGCGCCCTGCTAACAACTCTTCTAAGTCAGGAGAGTATATTCAGTCCAGGCTGCGACACAACACCTGGACCCCCAGGATTGACTGAGTGTGCAGAGAAAGGCAACCCTGCCAACCCAGGTCCAGCAGCCCCTGGTCCCCCAAGGACAGACCCCCAGCCTCTAACCTCGATATGAAATACACTAACCACCTCAGGGTTCCACCTAAAATGCTGGGCCTGGACCCAATTGAGCCCCCAGGCCTAATTGTAGGTCGAGGGTGCCAAGATGTCTAAGAAACACAGAATGAGGGGTATTCCAGACAACTGGCCTGGTATCTTCACAAGATGAAGGTTATTAAAAAAAAAAAAAGTAAACCAAAAGAGGCGAGGAGACCTACCACCAAATATAATGTGTAAATCCCTACTGGGAAAAAGAACAAGTGAAAATAACCCTCTGGGGAAATGTAAACACAGGCGGGACAGCAGCTGATGCTCTGAAGCTGTTACTGACAGTCTTGGAAAAGGAAGGGTGTGATCACGCAGGAAGTCTTGGGAGTGAGGCACCGTGAGATCGGAAACTAACTTTTAGTGTTTCAAGAGATTCTAACTACTGAGGAAGCAAACACGACACAACACTATGAACCACTGGATCCAGGTGTTAGATAAGACAATACAGGAACTTACTGCCCACACGTTCAATTTCTCTACACGCCCAAACATTTTCATAACAAATGGTGGTAGTGGCAGGACCCTGAGAGGACAGTCATCACCAACCACCTGAGCTTGCTCTAGAAACTGGTTCTGTGAGTGTGCACCAAGACAGTGCCAGGGATGCCCAAAGGTCCCGGGGACCTGGACCTCAGCCCTCAGCACTCAGCCAGCCCAAGCAAGTGCCTGCGACAATCCTTCAAGGTCACCTGCTCTGGCTGCCCTGACGTCCTTGGTGCCTGGTTCCCATGAGATTTCAGGTATTCCCGGTCTCCAGGGAGGACCTGTCCTAATGCGCCAGCTGCCAGGGGCTGAAAGTGACCCCGAGGCTTGACCACTGAGATGGTGGTGCAGCTGCTCACCCTCTAAGCCCTGGACACAACCCCAGCATGCTCTACTCAGCAGGAAGGGCTCCTCTGAGGGCCAGTCGGGGGCTGGCGTCCCCCTAGGACCATGTGCTGCTGAGCAGTCAGGCCAAGGGTCACCTGAGGGCTGGCTGAGGGCAGGAGAAAGGGGAAGTACTACAGGAGCTCTGTGGCTCTGTGGCCACACTGGGTTCTGTCTTTGCAGCGCATGCCAAAATCCCAGAGGTGGGTACCATGCTACAGACTCTTGGGCAGGAAGAGAGACTGGGAGACATGCCAGAGGTCAAAGTAGGAGTCAGGAGTTGCCAACAACTCTTTTATTTAAAATAAATAAATAAAATTATATATATTTACTTATTTTACTTATTTACCTATTTACTTATATTTAATAATTTATGAATACATAACAAAGGATCCCACATTCTTGTCTTTCAACAACCTCCACACAAAACGTGCAGCTTGAATTTGTGACCTGAGCTTGCAAGCCAGGTCAAATACTGGCTCAACAGCTGAAATGAGAGGGGACCTGCTTTCTCCTCCTCCCTCCGTGTTTTCAGCCAGTGCCTGCACACTGCCTATGTGGGGTCTGCAAGGGGGGGACCCCTCCCGTGGCCCTCCTGGCAACACAAGGTGCCCTCATCCAGGGCTCTGAGTGGGACAGAATGGGATGTTCATAGAGACATGGGTCTGTTCCTGCTCAAAGCCTGGTGAAGCCCAACAGGTCCGGGGTCAGGCAGCAGCGGAGGTACCGCCTCCACCTAAGGAAGAAGTGGCATCCCTGGCAGGAGCCCTGCTAGAAGACCTGTCACTTAGAAGAGGACAGAGCTGGTCTTGGATTCAAGATCTTGATGGAACCCCTGAAAGCTAAGCTGACCCAGACAAAAGCCTCTTTCTGGGCAGGACAGAGACAGTCTGCAGTGTTGACAAAACAAGGGACACGGGCAGCCCTGGTGGCCCAGCGGTTTAGCACCGCCTTCAGCCCAGGGTGTGATCCTGGAGATCTGGGATCGAGTCCCACGTCGGGCTCCCTGCATGGAGCCTGCTTCTCCCTCTTGCCTATGTCTCTGCCTCTCTCTCTCTCTCTATCTCTCATGAATAAATAAATAAAATCTTAAAAAAAAAGGGGGGGGGGGACACAAGCCCTCACAAAAGTTAAAGTGAGAGGCTGCTGGGATATGGCAAGCCCCAGCTGCTGGGCTGTATTTGAGTTCTTAGTTCTAAACACAAAACAAAACCGGAACACCAACCAAACAACAAAGACTATCCTCAGACTAGGCACATCTGACCTTCCCGTGTCACTTGGTGTTTCTTCTTTCTTGAGATGCACCTTCAAAATCAAGACCCAAACCAGCCTGATCTCTAGGTAAACAACAGCTTCACTAACTTGGTTCCTGAACAGTGGGGCAGTTCCAGGGCTCAGCACCCGCATCTACAGCTGCTCACTCCAGCACACATCCCTGTTGGTATCCAGGACATGGCCTGTGGCCCAAAACATTCTGGTGTGACCTCAAGGATCTCACGCCTCTCCAGTGGCCAGCCACCTCTTGGGAAATGGGACTGGACAACCAAAAATGGCAATTCCTGAGTTTTATGAATCACCCCTGTCCAAGATACATCCTAGCGGTCACTGGATAGGATGTGGTTCCCCAGTCATCCCAAGCCAAGGGCTGTTTTGTCCCATAGAACATGAGTGCATGGGTTAGAGGGGTCTGCCCACCAAGAGCAGGATGGACTCTGGCACTTCACATTCGGGTACAAAGTGCTGCTCTCGAGGAGGTTTCTGCACAACCCCCAAAGCGAGGGTAACCCTCCCTTCTTCCACAAAAGGGGTGGAATCAAACACTGAGCCTGGCCTTGTCTCTGTCTTGCCCTTAGCCAGCCAGTCTCTCGGAGTCCCCTCTAGAATATCCAGGGTTAGGTCCCTCAGGACTGCACTGAGGCTGCAATGAGCTGCTGATGGCAAAGGGCTGGGAACCAAAGAAGAAATGCCCGTCAACGTGGGCTGCTGGTGCCTGCCAGCTGGTGACCACACAGTCTTGAATTTTAACACTGATGTCCTAAGTAGTTTTGCTCCGATTCCTAACTTGGGTGGTTGTTAGCTGCTGGTTCAGTGTTGGGAGTTCAGTTCAGACTCACCTCCACTGGAAAGAGGCTTTGCCCCCCAACCCTTTTAGCTGAATTCTGGATCCACACACAGTAC
This sequence comes from Canis lupus familiaris, assembly GCF_011100685.1. Classification (NCBI taxonomy): domain Eukaryota; kingdom Metazoa; phylum Chordata; class Mammalia; order Carnivora; family Canidae; genus Canis; species Canis lupus. The sequence goes on from NC_049227.1 coordinate 38,074,908, forward strand.
CTCTGACATGTTAAAAAACAGTTCTCTGGCTGAACACATGTACAAAAAATTACTAAATGCAACAATCAAAGGTTTCATTAATCTTGTAAGGTAAGAGAACAGCATTGTGGTTGTGTAGAAAATGCTCATGCTCTTTAAAGAGATGTACAATGGATACACAGAGACAAAATGACAGGATGTCCTGTAATTTAATTTAGTTGGAGCAAAGGTGGCTAAATGTTAATAACTGTTGACCTGGATGAATGGCAGGTATGTCAAGTGGATGTTTGAAAATGTCCCAATTAATAAAGCAAGCAACCAACGAAACTTTTCCACAGACGCTGAGTTTTGGATATAGATGGGAGGTTTGCCAGGTGACCCATTTAAATGCCTCTGGCACCCTGTACCCCAAACTCGGAAAAGCAGCACCACATGCTGCAGCAACCACCACAGTCTCTGTGCACCTCATCACTAGAAGAGGGAGTTCTCAGCAAACCATGGCTCGTTCACTGACATGCACTCTGGATCCCAGCTGGGTTACAGGCCTAGTTCAGAGGGTTAACAGGCTCAGGGAACACTGGTCAGCACCCAAGTCAACCAAATCTCAAACTCCACTGATGTTTTTAGGATCGACAGCACACAGGGCACAGTTTTAGGAAGTAGCCTGAAGCTGTCCAAGATGCTCAGTATCAAACAGGGCCGGTTTATTTCTTATTAAGATTTTTAATGTATTTATTCATCAGACACAGAGAGAGAGTCAGAGACATAGGCAGAGGGAGAACCAGACCTCCTGCAAGGAGCCTCACGTGGGACTCAATCTCGGACCCTGAGATCACACCCTGAGCCAAAGACAGACACTTAACCACTGAGCCACACAGGCAACCCAACCACAGGGCCAGTTTAGGGTAATGCCCTTCCCCTTCCCCTTCCCCTTCCCCTTCCCCTCAGGGCCAAGAAAAGTAAGTACAGGAGTCCCTGCCTAAACCTGGAGCCTCTGGGTCAAAGTCAACAACCCCACATCATCCAAGGCTGAGGCCGAGGCCAAGGCCAAGGCCTGTCCCTCAGTGCAGTCTTTCCAGAGAAGGCTCCAGGGACAAGGGGGTCCTCTTCTCCCTATTCCAACAATCTTCAGGGAAAATCCTGGTGGACAAGCTCCAACACATCGCCATCTGCCAATCCATGTAGCCAAACAGGATGGTCTATAAAAATCTTTCTCAACACCCCTGCAAGGCCACAATCTCTCCTCTAAATCAAGCAAGGAGGGAGTGGGAGTGGGAGTCCACTATGGACTGTCAGTGGATGACTGCATCGACAAAATGCAGTGGACACTTAACCCGACACCTGCTACAACGTGGATGAATGCTGAAAACGTGTTGAGTGAAAGAAGCCAGACACTAAAGGCCACATTTATGATTCTAGTCATGTGAAATATCTAGAACAAGCAAATCCAGACAGTAGGTGAATGGTTGCTAGAGGCCAGCAGGATTGGGATGGGGGTGGGGATGACGATGGCTGTGGGGTTTCTTTTGGGAGCAGTAAAAATATCCTGAAACCAAATGTGATGGATGCACAACTCTGTGAATACACTAAAAATGCTGAATGGTACACCCTGTGTGGGTCAATTGTATAGCATGTGGGCTGTATCTCAACAAAGCTGTTAAAAACAAAAGTAATCCTGAGAGTGAATGTTTCTTTGGTGAACAAACGGATGCAAAAATTCTTTCTGAAGACAGTCACAGTAGATTCCAGAAAGAATCAGAAGCTTTCTAGCCTGCAAGTCAAACTGCAGGGACTCGTGCGGGTGCCCATGAGGGGCTGGCCTGGACCTGCCACCTGAGGTGTGGGGTTATGTGCACACGCACGTGCATGCATGCACACACATCTGTGCCAGCCCCAAAAAGGCTAGGGAGCCTGGCAGGAGACATGGATTCAGAGCCGAGGAAGAATCGCCCGCTCACCAAGGTCCACCTGGTAGCTTACTCCAGATCTGGGCCAATTTTAATTATTTCATACTCAAAGAAAAAAATCTGTCACTGTGTAAGAAGTGATCAGAGGAAGTTATCGAGTGTCAGACAAGAATGTCCGTGCTAGGAGTTTTCACAGGGTAGCAACTTAAATGCTTTTGAGAAAGAAAAGATCACGCTCAGATTCCCCCCAGCTCCAGCTGAGAAAGCAACACAAACCACAAATCACCAGATGAATCTGAAATCAACTTTTGGCTCCAATGTTTGGTCTGTGCCAGGAATCTCCAGGTCCTCCTCTTTCCAGGAACAGCTCTGTAGACTGTTCATCTGGTGAGAGCCCGGCTCGAGCCAGTCGGAGAAGTGGGGTGCCATGACTGCCTGCCCTCGCTGTTCTTGGCAGAACTCCAGGTGTCTCACTGGTTGTGCTCTACTGTGTTCTTGAGCTCCCATGGAAAGGAAGAGCATGACAGGACACCAACAGCATGCTCCCACTAGACCCTCCAGCACAGGGGACGGAATGAGTACAGGCACCCGGCAACATCAGCCAGCAGTCAGGGTCTGGGTGGTCAGACAGACCCGAGGCATCCGAGGAACAAGAGCTGCTGCAGCAAAGTAAGTGCCAGGAAGTGAGGCCTTGACCTGTAAGGCTGCCTGTGACAGGGGAGCAAGAGGATGGGGGTGGGACGCTTTCTGAGGGGACTGGAAGTTCTGTACGCAGATGGTGGTGGTGGTTACACAGACACACACATATACGCATGTGTTAAAACTCACTTGGTGCATCTTGCCCTATGTATACTAAACTTCTATAAAGTTGATTTTAAAGATTTTTAAAAAACTCTCTATGAAAAAAAAAACCCTCTATGTTGAAGTCTGATAGCAAAGGGAGAGATCCATAATAAATGAGCATTTCATGTCCTCGGACTTATAAATAAATTTTTCCCTAGTATCCTTGGGACAAGGCTCTTGACTAAAAGGACAGGATTTGCTCTGTTTGACTTTCAAGAAAAAAAACTGGGCTCCAAGATGCACAGCTATTCGTGGACTCTCACACTCCTATTAAAAAGTACTTCCATGTTTTCAAAAGCCTTGACTTAAAAATAGAAAAAAGAAACTTTTAACTAAGGGAAAAATGCAGCATTTATAGTGCCCAGGCTGTCCCAGCCCAGCTCCAGCAGGCGGAGAAAGTTCAGGAAGGCAGGGAAAGGGGGACTCCAGGGGAAGCCTGGTGTGGTCCCAGGAAGCACTGTCATCAGAGGTCAAGTTTACAGAGAGGGTGGCGGAGCATATGAGATGCTGGTGTGGCAAGAGGCTGGTTTAGATAGGGAGCAGTCCAGGCAATCCACCTCTGACACCTTGGTAGGAACTGGTAGGAACTCACCATTTACCCATCCAGAACTGTCTGCCATGTAGCAGTCTCCTATTGCTATGGGCGACTCTTAGGGCTTATGGGACAAGGCTCCTGATGAATGATTCACCAGACAACAGGGGCCAGTGGGTGAAGCCAGAGCACAGGCCCACCAAGTCAGGTCGCAGTTCTGAGCCTTCAGGTGCTGGTGGGACGTAGCACCAAAGCCTCAGACATGCAGGCCACCTTTTGGGACATTTCCATACACTTCCCTACAAAGACACAGATGCATCGATACAAAGTCAGGGGCATGTTGTACAGGGAACCCAAAGTTCTTTTGGGCTTGGAAGTTAAAACACGAAGCTGCAAAGGTTCAGGCTTCAATGAGAATTTCTGCCTGGGTTTCCTGGCTAAAGAAATCGATGGTGACAGAAATCAGAAAGCAGATGTGGCAATGGACACCAAGAAGGGGCAGAAGGCAACCTGCTGGGACGATGGTGATGTTCGGATCTGAGCTGCTGGCCACAGGGCAAACACTAGTCAGGGGCCAAGCTCTCTGCCAGAGGCCAGCGAACTCGGGGTGCCTGCACTCGATGGCTGGGTCCTCCTTCAGAATCTTGAGGGTGAGAATGCAAAGACAAAGGCCTCCGTGCAGTTCAGGGGAGGACATCTGGGATTTTGGAGCTCTGCTCTTAACCGTCACACTGTGTCTCAAGATGACATAGGTCTTATTTTGTTTAAATTTATTTTTCCGGGACACCTGGGTGGCTCAGTGGTTGGGCGTCTGCCTTTGGCTCAGGGCGTGATCCTGGTGACCCAGGATCAAGTCCCATGTCGGGCTCCCTGCATGGAGCCTGCTTCTCCCTCTGCCTGTGTCTCTGCCTCTGTGTGTGTGTGTGTCTCTCATGAATAAATAAAATCTTAAAAAAAATTATTTTTCCATTTTGTTTTACCTCCCGTCCAAGGCCAAATGACCAGATGCGGAGGGCATACGTTGAGAGCACTGCGCATGTCTGCCACCTGCAAGCCCCTGACGCTCCTCGGAAAGGCATTGGGATTAAGGCTGGTCATGACAGTCGAACAGAATCCTCTGCTTGTTCTAAGGACCGTGTCATGGCCTCAGCACCAGCGAATTTCCAGACAGAGGACTGGACTGTAGGCAGGTGGCCAAAGAGCTCTTTGCCTTTTGTGGCCTTACTAGGCCAGTGTCAAAACTGGAGAAGGAAAGCCCAGGTCTGGGGTGAGACAAGGATGAAGAGGAAGATGAGAAAGAATATGACCTGGAGGGGATCCCTGGGTGGCCCAGCGGTTTAGCGCCTGCCTTTGGCCCAGGGTGCGATCCTGGAGTCTCGGGATCGAGTCCCACGTCAGGCTCCTGGCATGGAACCTGCTTCTCCCTCCTTCTGTGTCTCTGCCTCTGTCTCTCTCTCTCTATGTCTATCACGAATAAATAAATAAATCTTTAAAAAAAAAAAAAAAGAATATGAGCTAGGACAAAGGAGGACACCGGAGCCAGGGGCCAGAGATGTGGAGCCATGAGCAGCCCCCATGGTCCCCTTGTCAGAAAGTTCCAGACGTGTCTCATGTTCCCGGAATAGAACATGAGGGCGCAGACGAGCCTCTGCTGCCAGCTCACACACTAGCAGGGAAACAGCGAGAGCACAAGGGTGTGGGGACCGCAGGTGTGTGGGCCAGACAGGCCGAGGACCCCTGGTGAAGAAGTGCTTCAGCCCCTCTGCTTTCTGAGATCCTGGCAGCGGGCTGCCCGACAGGGCACTAGGACCCCAGAATAGCGTTCCCACTTCAGGTCCCGTGTAACAACAAGCCACCTGTAAATAACTGGAGTTTTAGGGTCTGGGAATAAAAATATATGTAATAATCTGCATTCCTGACCAACAGCCACGACTGGACCCTGTCTAGGGCTCAAATTCAGCCAGGAGTACGTGTTCTCCCACAGGGAACTCCAGCGGCTGCCAGCAGCCCTCAGCACTGCGAGAGTGTACGTGGGTGTGTGTGTGTTTGTGTGTGTGTGTGTGGGGGGAGCAGTCAGCTAGTCCCTTTGAAAGGAGAAAGCACAGCAATAGGGGACTCGGGTTTTGGAGACCCCGCCTGCCTGCCCCCCGCCCCCCAGCAGGCCAGGCTGCCCGCCTCCGTGTTTCCATCTCTGCTGGGTTTTATCATTGGATGGGTTTTTACTCTGCCTCTCTACCTTTGCGTTTAAGATCCTTCAGAATCAAAGAGATGTTCATTATGAAAGTGGGCCAAATTTGGTATAAATTAACACTTGATCATGAGGTTAACATATTATTTTTAAAAAGTAATTTTACCTCCTGCCAGCATTTGCCTCTGGAATTACAGCAGATCGTCTATGTTCTTCATCACTCATTTCTGTATTTGAGCTTTTTTTTTTTCTTCTTCAACAGCTTGAGTTGTTTTTGTTTTCAGAAAAAAAAGACTTTCAGGTGATATGAGAAAATCATGAATATATTCTTATTAAAATTATCTCATGGGCTGCTTTTAATTAGCAACAACTTGGAAGTTTTATAGTGTCTCTGCAAATTCTAAGTAGAATGATTACCCATTTTGCCCTGAAATAGTCTCTCCTAGTGCCAACTTTTAGATCTTGGACCCCTGGAATAGTGTAGCATTTTGTGCACTGATACCAGAAATAAATGTTCTAAATACAGATTCAAAGTTGTAATGAAGGGATCCCTGGGTGGCACAGCGGTTTGGCGCCTGCCTTTGGCCCGGGGCGCGATCCTGGAGACCCCGGATCGAGTCCCACATCGGGCTCCCGGTGCATGGAGCCTGCTTCTCCCTCTGCCTGTGTCTCTGCCTCCCTCCCTCTCTCTCTCTCTCTCTCTCTCTCTGTGACTATCATAAATAAATAAAAATTAAAAAAAAAAAAAGTTGTAATGAAGCAAAAAGGAGGTAGTTGTAGATAAGGATGCTAACCGCACTTGTAAACATAAAGGGTTCCTATGTAATTCTTAAACAATTTTCGTGGTTTTATAAAATCCAATATAGGGGATCCCTGGGTGGCTCAGCGGTTTAGCGCTTGCCTTTGGGCCTGGGCGTGGTCCTGGAGTCCAGGGATCGAGTCCTGGGTCGGGCTCCTGGCATGGAGCCTGCTTCTACCTCTGCCTGTGTCTCTGCCTCTCCCCCCGCCCCCCTATCATGAATATAAAATTTTTTTTTTTTGGGGGTATGGAATATAAAAATTTTAAAAAAAAATCTTTAAAAAAATCCAATTTAAAATATTTACAAGTTTTAGATGACCACTTTTTAAAAGGTTTTAAAACAGTCCTGGGGCACCTGGCTAGCTCAGTCCAAAGAGCCTGTGACTCCCAATCTCAGGGTTGTGGGTTTGAGCTCCACCTTGGGTACAGAGATTACTTAAAGTGAAATTAAAATAAGACAATAACATTTCCCTTTTCTTGAAGGAGGTAAATGCTCTTGTAAACCTTTTTATTTTACTCTGAACACAGAGTAAAATAATTCATATGCAATATAAAGCAAAACTAGGACTCCCCTATTCACCCCATCACCAATAAAATGACTGTTAACGTTTCTGGTGTTTCCTACAAGAAAATGATTTTTTGGGGGCACCTGGGTGGCTCAGTTGGTTAAGCATTTGCCTTTGGCTCAGGTCACAATCCCAAGGTCTTGGGATGGAGCCTCACATTCTTCTATCTTCCTCTGTCCCCCACCTTGGTTTACGCTCTTTCTCAAATAAATAAATAAATAAATAAACAAACTCTTTTAAAAATGATTTTTTGCTTTTTTTTTAAATAGGAGAGGGCTTGGCTGGTAAGGGGCTGAGGGGCTGTTTGGGGTGGTGGGTATACAAGTATACTCATGCCAGGACCATTTGTAGTGTACTTTCCTATAGGCACACTTTTTTTTTTTTTTTTTTTTTAAGATTTTATTTATCCATTCATGAGAGACAGAGAGAGAGAGAGAGGCACAGAGACACAGACAGGGAGAAGCAGGCTCCCCACAAGGAGCCCAATGCGGGACTCCATCCCTGACCCGGGGATCATGCCCTGAGCCAAAGGCAGACGCTCAACCATGGAGCTACCCAGGCAGCCCTGTGGGCACAGTGAAATGGTGTTAAAAAAGGGAGGCCAGAGGAGAAACAAAGTAACCTGAAACCAAGACTAGAAAGCAGCAACAGTCTGACCAACAAGCCCTTCTGAAGAGTTTAAAGAGAGAAGGATGGTTGGAAAAAAACAAAATTGAAGTAAGCACCCACCAGCACTCCCATAAATACTATAAAAAAAGGTGTAAATATTATCCATCAACATTTTCCAGGTAAGAATTCTTTTCAGTACCTAAGGGACAATTACCCACAGACTCTATTATATAATGAAACTGCTTTCTTCTAATTCTTCTCAGTCATTTTCAAGATGGGCTCAAATTTCCAATACTTCACTGCCCAAACAGGTCTTATTGCAGGAATTCAGGAAGCAGAAAAGAGGAACGCAATTTGATTTTGAACAACAGTATTTAGCAAGAAATAGAACTGCAAGATTTTTTTTTAAAGGACTAGTGTTTTTTTTTAATTTTTATTTATTTATGATAGTCACAGAGAGAGAGAGAGAGAGAGAGAGAGAGGTAGAGACACAGGCAGAGGGAGAAGCAGGCTCCATGCACCGGGAGCCCGACGTGGGATTCGATCCCGGGTCTCCAGGATCGCACCCTGGGCCAAAGGCAGGCGCCAAACCGCTGCGCCACCCAGGGATCCCAAGATTTCTTTTTTAACGTGGTCTGTAAAAGATGACAATACTTTTCTCTGGCATGCCTGTGGAAGCACAGGGAACAAAGACTTTCTCAGCTGTCGTTCTGCATCCCCTTCCACAAGTACCTCCTCTCTGCTTGTTACAACCATCACTCTGTCTTCAGAAAGTTTACTTGCTGCACCAGGACACAAAATGCCACGCTGTCCCAAGGCCGTGGGGTTAAAAGTTGGCACTAAGAGTCCATTTTGAGGCACAAGGGGTAACCATTCTTACAATTTGAAGAGACATTTAAAAATCTCTACATTGTCACATTCACGGGTCATTTCGCCCCCTGCTACCTGCCACATGGGCCCTCCCTGTGAGGGAAGTCAGTCTCAGGTGAAGAGATGGGCAGTTTGAGATGCTGACAGAACAAGGGACCAGCGCTCACTCACCGTCACTCCTTCTCTCCCTGACCATCTACCTCGGCTCCGGGACCTGGCCACCTTGGCTGACTGTCACATGCATGCCGGCCTCTCTGCGGTGGGGCACTCAGGCTCCAGGAAGTTCAACTGCTGACCTGGGCCCCAAGCTACTTCCTGCAGAAAGTGCTGGCTCCCTGTTCTGACCCCCTTCCTATCATTCCAGGAACACCGAGCAACTGCCTTAAGGCTCACACCAGAATACTAACCGACGATTTGCTCATTGGGTTTTCTAATGCATGGGTCTCTCTTTAGTCAGTGGTGTAAAGACTTCACCTAACCCAGAGCTGGCCTACCAGCTAGCTCCTATCAGAGGCCATGCTAAAAAGAATGATATTTAGGGAAGGAAGCCTGATCTTGAAGTTATCAAAAACACTTAGAGATATTTGCTGGAAAAAAAAAAAAATCAGCATTTGAACTTAGCCAGAAAGAGACCCATGAATGAGGTCCAGCATTATTTTGCAGATCAGCATCACTTGAAAGCAGTGCACATGGACATGAGCAAGACCAGCTCTGACACAGAGTCTAAACCCCAAGCTTGCTTTCTGCAAACAACGAATGGAGATGGAAAAATCATGAGGGCTTTTGTGGATTTCTTCCAGAAAGATGTTGAGGGAAGATAATGGAGATAAAACTTAGATGTTGAGCAGCCACCATTTAAGAGAAGACATTGCCTGATAGGTAGCCAGCTCTCTATTCAGGTAGGAGAGCTGTCACCAACAGCTGAGACCTCTGGGCCATTTCAGCAGTGCAAAGACACATGCCACCCTAAATTCAGAGCTCTCAGGATTCTTCTCTACCCTGTGTTACCTGTGGCTGCTGCAGTGTGAGGATGCTGTGTCCATCTGGTCTAAATGCACCTCAGGTTGCTAGAAATCAAAATGCTGCTAATACTACATTGAGGCTCAGACTGTTCTGGGGCCAAGTACCCAGTCAGCAATGACAGCATCACCCCAATTCAGGTGTAAGTATCTTTTATCTCTCATATCTTTTAACATCCAGGAATTTTCTTCCATCTCAGGCTGAGGCATGTTGTTGCTAAGCAACTTCAAGTCACATCTGAAGTCTGTGTGTGGGTGTGGTTAAAATAAACAGGTGACAAAGCCGCTGTAAGTTACAGAGAGGCACAGACCTTTTAAAAAACATGCCTATACTTTTTATTCTGGCCTGTCAACACCACACCGTGCCTTGACTTTGTTTTGTACAGGTTTTAACTGTCTTCATAGAATCCCAGCCTGTCTGCAAGCTCAGTGATATGGAATTGCAGCAAACGGTGGCCCAAGGGAGAAGGAGCTCAGGCACACTGCCTTCTCGGGGCCTAAGTGCACAACGGTTGTGATCTACACAAAATCCTGAAACAGGGTTAACTGCAGACCTATGTGCACTGCCATGACTGATGATCTGTCCATTTGGAGAGATGGCCGGGACTTATATTTCAGCCACCCGAGTCTCTCGTGTTTAATCCCTTCTTCTCCAAACTTAAGTCAATTCAAAGATTTTTGTGAGAGAGAATTTGTTTTTGCTCCAGTCCTTTTAATTCAATGATGCTCAAGACTCCTCTTCTTTCTCCCTCTCCGGCCAAACAAATAACTTTTCACACCTATATCTACATCATAAGAAGTCACCACAATTGTGGTATTTCTGTAGATTACCTGGAGTCACCTACCTTTCCTGGGTTACTCATTAACCAGAGGTTTTCTGCCTTCAGTGCTCTGGAGAAACTTCTGCAACTAGCAATGTCCTCTCCAGTTCTGACACTCGGATTAACCACTGCCCGGGCACCGCAGGGAGCCATCGTGTGGGGCGGCAATCTCGCCTCAGAAGAACTGCGTAACAAGATTTTAGCGCTCCGGACTTGGCAGAGTGAAACAGATCAACGAAGCTGACAATGCCCACGTTCACTGCGGAGCAAGTCCGGGTCCTGTGCTGTCGGTGGTCCCGAGGAGGCCCACAGCCTCCCTCCCGATTTTCCCACGGGGACGCACACAGGTGCTCCGGGCTCCCGGTCTTCCCTGACAGGTGCCCGATCTGGTGGAGAAGAGGTCAGGGCTGCCGTAGGGTCTGCACCGCCGGCTGTAAACTACCAGACACGTAAGGAATCGACGTGTCTTAAGACCAGAAGGTACAGCTGAGGAGAGGGTCGGCGGCGACGAAGACGGAGCCCCAGGCTGTCACGAGTCCACAGCGGGGCAAACGGGTCGGCAAGAAGTACAATCGGCGCAACAAGTACCAAAGCAAAGGTCGGGCCAGGCGAACTGCTGACCTGTGAGAAGGCCAGGCCCTTCGGCAGGAGGGGGACCTGGCGGGAAACGGGGGCCCGTTCGACCTCTGGCCCCAGATGTCCACCCCCACTCGTCTTGGGGCCTGGCCGGGGGGCGCCCGGGCGAGGGGGGCCGCCGGAAGCGTGTCGGTCCTCGCCCCGCGGCCGCCCTGCGCACCCCGCGGGCCTCCTCAGCCGTGGCCGGAGCGAGCTCGCGCCCCCTCGGCCCCCCACGGACTCGTCTGGGCACTCCAAGGGGCGGGCCGCTCGCCCAGGCCATCCCGCGCCCCGCCGCGGCCGACTCGGGCCCCCGCCGCCCGGGTCCCGGCGGCTCCTCGCCTCCCTCACGACCCCTGTCCCACCGCAGGCCCGAGCCGGGGGAACCTCACCTCGGGCGGGAGCCGGCGGCAGCGGACGCCGTCGTGGGGCTCAGCGCATCCTGGGGTCGCAGGCAGCCGAGACGCGGGGCCGCGCGGAGCCCTAAACGAGTTATGTAACCGGCAGGGGCCGCAGCCGAGACGGAGGCGGCGGCCCGCGGCACTTCCGCCTCCCGCGCCGGGCCGGCGGCGCAGGCCGGAAGCCCATTGGCCGCCGGCCCCCACGTGGGACGCCGACGCCGCCGCTGCCATCTTAGGTACGGGCAGGCCTCCGGCGAGGGCAGGCGGCCGGCGGCGGCGACCGCGGCGCGGACTAGGCGGGCGACCCTGCGAGCGGGCGGGCGAGGACGCGGGTGTCGCCGCCCCGGTGGAAGCCGGCCGGGTCGGGCCTTGTGGAGGAGCCCCGGGGGCGCCCGAGGAGAAGATTGCTCCCCGCCGTCCAGCCCCGGGCTGACGCTCTGCTCGGTTGGGCTCGGGCTTTTCCATCCCCGGAGCCCGGCGGCGCGTCCAGCCGGGGAAGCGTGGTGGCCTGGACCCGGTTGGCGGGCAGCACCTCCCCTGGCGCCCGGCGACGCGGCCGCCGGCCAGGCCGTCTCCGCGCACGGGCTGTTGAGGGCTGTCGCCGTGCCAGTGGGCTGGGGTCGGTTGCGCTCAAGGTACAGGATCGAACTCCAGCTCTGTTACTAGGAACTCGTGTTGAGCAACATCTGATAGTAACTTTAAAGCAGTTTATTCTTTGCCTTCGAATAAAAGTGGACCACACAGCCAAAGCATGGAATAAAAAGGCCCTGCTTACAGCCAAAGGCTACAATGATCCACCCTAAAAGGATTTAATTCACATCCAAGAAAATAAACGTTACCACATATCAAAAGTATAAATAAATTAACACTATTTTATTTTATTTTAATTAACACTATTTTAGACAAACTAAAGACATATTCTTTTTTACATTTTGAAAAGGAAAAAGTATCTAATGAGATGGAAAGTTTTTAAAGGTAACTGGTATAAATAGACCAAGAGCAGTGTAACAGGCAATATAAAACAACAAGGAGGGATCCCTGGGTGGTGCAGCGGTTTGGCGCCTGCCTTTGGCCCAGGGTGCGATCCTGGAGACCTGGGATTGAATACCACGTCGGGCTCCGGGTGCATGGAGCCTGCTTCTCCCTCTGCCTGTGTCTCTGCCCCCGCCCCCCCCCCCCATCAAACAAACAAACAAAAAAAAAAAACAAGGAATAATTTATTGTGTAGTGGCTGATGGAATCTAGATTTATATAAAGCAACCTGTACTTATATTTCCTTTTTGTAGCAGTTTCTGTCAGTTCCCGGGTTTTTAAAGAAAGCTAAAATAACAGTTCGACAAAATGAAAATGAATATCATACTCTACAGCTCTCCACAGTTACAGGCTTAAGCACTGCAAACATGTTATTGGAAACAAAGATGCTGTGGTGAACTCTGTTGTCCCATTCAGAACATTTTGAGCACTCCACACAATTATATTTAGTGTGTCATTAATTATTTAGAAATTAAATTTGTTGCAAAAAAAATTTAAAAAGTTGTAAGATTGATTAGAAAGGTCCACGCAGTACATCAAGAAAAATGAGGGCAGGACAGCCATCAAGAATGAGCCGGGTGTGTACAATGCATTTTGAAGTCCTATATACTTTCTAGAGATGGGCTACAATTTAGCCTGGATCTTTCCAGAACCCACTTCTGAAAGAACTACTGGCTACAAGATGTGAGGACTCAATGTATCAGAGGTGGCTAACTGTCATCTAATCTCTATTGTATTCTTCTCCTCCTCCAATAACTGCTTTATTACATTTTCTTGTAGTAACAGAACCCCACCCCCTACAGCAAGCAAATAGCTGTCAGAGTATTTCCCAGGCTCCCTTGCAGCAAGGAAAGGCTGAAGGCCAAATTTAGTGCCAATGGACAAGAGTGAATGTGATGCAGGCAACTTCTGTGTTGTGTCCTGAAAAGCAAATTTCATAAATGTCACCAACTGGTGAAGCTAAGTTGGCAGGTACATAAGTGTTTGTTGCATTATTCTTTCAAATATTCAGGGTTGAAAATTTTCTTTTAAAGATTTTATTTAGGGGATCCCTGGGTGGCTCAGCAGTTTGGCACCTGCCTTCGGCCCAGGGCATGATCCTGGAGTCCCGGGATCGAGTCCCACGTCAGGCTCCCTTCATGGAGCCTGCTTCTCCCTCCTCCTGTGTCTCTGCCTCTCTCTCTCTCTCATGAATAAATAAAATCTTAAAGTAGGTTTTGATATGGTTTGAAGTGGTGGGGTTCAGAGCCAATGGCCAAGAATTGAGATGCCTCTGGGGCAAAAAGGTGGTTTTCTTAAAGCAGGGGCATAGGACCTGTGGGCAGGAAGAGGGACACTGGGATCACAAGTTGGTTTCAAGTTGGGAGGGGGTTAAGGACAGCACAAGCCTCCAAAGAATTTTGGAAACAAGGCTTCCAGGATCTTAAGGGGGCTTGCTATTTTTAGGTCAAAGTCATTTATTACTATCTAATAAAACCTGAATCGTGAGACCCCTCAGATGTATATCAGTGGGTCATATGCTTGGGGGATGATTGCTAACATAAATCTTGGAGGGTAGAAATAAAAGAAATTTCTAAAGGAATTTCTAAAGTAGACTTACAGGATCCTGGAGGAGGAGGGAGGCCTGGCTAAGATTGTTTTTTGCCTTTACCAAGGTGTCAACATCGAGGCAGTTGAGTTTCTAGAAGATGGTCACTCTGCCTGTTTCAAGGACTTGTCAGTGGGCTGTAAGCAGCAAGGAAATCTAAGTTTTCCTTTCGCCTTTGTTTCCCACATCAGGCCCCATAACCAGTGTGGAGCCCGATGTGAGGCTTGAACTCACGACCCAGAGATCAAGACCTGAGCCAAGATCAAGAGTCAGATGCTTCATCGAGTAAGCCACCCAGGCTCCTTTGAAAAAGCTTTTTTTTTTTTTTAGAAGTATGCACACTCGGGCGCTGAGTGGCTCAGTCAGTTAAGCATCTGCTTTTGGTTCAGGTCATGATCCTGAAGTCCGACTCGAAGCCACTACAACCAAGAACCAAATATCTTGCTTCCAAAGAAATTCCCTTTTGGTGTAAAATGCTGCAAGTAGATCACCAAGGTTGATCCTGCTTGCTACAATGGAACCAAGACAGAAGTAGCAGAGGACAACCATCTGGACGCTTAGCCCGGTCTTGAAGGGTCAGGCCAGCATATTGGGAGGGTCTGGTTCTCCAGTTCGGTTGTCAATGCACCCTGAGACTGGGTTTACTGCTCAGACTTGCAAAAGAGTGAGGCTTAAGCTAAATGCTGGGTTACCTTTTTAAGGTAAAGGGTCACTGGAATACCCCTATTCCTGCTCCAGGTGCCTCTTCTTCTATTACGGTTCCTGGGAAGCTAGATTGCTAATCAGGAAGTTCTTGGTGAGTAGGGTATACGAGAAAGGGAAACAGAGAGTCTTTTTTTTTAAGATTTTATTTATTTATTCATGAGAGACACACAGAGAGAGGCAGAGACACAGGCAGAGGGAGAAGCAGGCTCTATGCAGGGAGCCCAATGCGGGACTTGATCCCAGGATCACGCCCTAAGCCGAAGGCAGACACCCAAACACTGAACCACCCAGGTTCCCCAGGGAAACAGTCTTAAGGGAGATTTTTTACTCAGGCCATGGTCCAACACAGCAGGCCCTTCTCTAGTGTCAGGAACACTTGTCCCATACGGTCAATGTTGCCTTGAGCAGCGTCAGGAGGATGCCAGGGTCCCATTGAGATGAGGCCCTTCTGTAAACACATTCCTTTTTAGACCCACACATCACAACCTCATTAACTTCCCAGGCTTTGCTTAAAGTTATTTCTTATTTCTACAAAAGTTGACTTCATCTTGGTTTTCTCAGCTTAATTATGAGTTCAGCCTTATTCTCCTTCTTCCAAGTTCCTGGGAAACATGTCATTACAGGAAGCTCCATGTGGACTATGTTGATGTGTCTGATTGCTAAAGGACCAATATATCACAACTTTATTTAAAATCTTTTTTAAAAAGTAGGCTGCATGTCCAGCATGGAGCCCAACACAGGGCTTGAATTCACTGACCCTTAGATCAAGAGCTGAGCTGACATCAAGGGTTGGATGCCCAAACAACTGAACCACCTAGCGCCCCTAAAAATCTTTTCAATAATAAAGCTCACACTGTTGAGCACTTCTCTTATGCTAGAGTGTTGTGTCACGTAGTATCTCATTTAATCACTGCAAAAACACGAGAAATAGTTACACTCATGTTCCTATTTTGCAGCTATGGAAACCAACCTGAGATGATCATTCAGCATTTGCATGTCTCCTTATTGCTGTTCTTCAGTACATTTTTTTTTTCAGTACATTTTTAATAATGATAGTATTTTACATCTAGTTATGCGTTCCTTTTTAAAAAATTAATGTTAGAATTTCTCCATATTACTTAAAATTCCTTATAAGTAACACGTTAATTGGCTGCAGTATTTCCTCCTAAGAGGAAAACTACTACTTACACGTTAGGTCATTTCTAATTTTTCTCCACTCTACATAATTCTGCAGTAAACACCTTTGTGATTTTCCATTTCCAACACATTTCCTTAGGAGAACATGGCACTTTTTGCCAGTTGCCCCTAATGTCTACTTTGTGCTTCTTTCTCATCTTGATTTAACTTGTGCTTTTTAGCTGGGCATGGGCTATCCAGCATAAATATTATGTTTCCTAGCCTCTGTTGACTGAGGCGTGTTTCTCTGACCATGTAACTAAGTTCTAGCTAATGGGATGTGAACCAAAGTGGCAGGTACAACCTTCCAGTTCTGCCCCGTAAAGAAAGGGACATGCCCTGCTTTTCCTCTTCCTGCTGGCTGCAACTGAGACGTGCTGGTGAGCCAAGCTGGACTGGGAGTCTGAGAGTCATGACAGAAAATACCCTACAGGAAGCGAAGCGCAAAGCAGAGGGAGTCTGGGCCCCTAGAAGCTTTCCAGGGCACAGCTGTCATACTGGCTTGAATTAGAGAGGAAAATATATTTCCATTTGTTTAAGCCAACGTTACTCTGGGTGTCTGTGTATAGTTAATGAAATCAGATGCCCAATTAATACAGATAGAAATTTACAATTAGATTTACAAGGTCGAATGGTTTGAAGTTTTTTATTTTGTCTTTTTTTTTTAGATTTTATTTATTCATGAGACACACACACACACACACACACAGAGAGACAGAGACATAGGCAGAGGGAGAAGCAGGCTCCATGCAGGAAGCCCGATGCGGGGACCCAATCCTGGGACCCCGGGATGGGATCACGCACTGAGCCAAAGGCAGACGCTCAACAAACGCTCAACTGCTGAGCCACCCAGGTGTCCCTGGTATGAAAAGTTTTAAACATCATAATCCACATACTAGGGACAAATTACTTTATAAAATAATATGCTCCTTTTATGGAGCATGTAAAAGCAAAGCAAAAGTATATGTTTTACTAGCCCCCTCTATCATTCAGTATTGATAATTTTAGAAATATTGACTAATAAAATGAGTTTCATTTGAGTAGGTTTCCTCTGACTTGGAGTGCACCATCCACATCAAGACACAGTGGGCTTTAGCTCACTCTCTGGAACTCTTCCCACTCTGGCTGGCTCTCTGTCTTGTTCCTCATGTACAGCCTTTCTGTCTGCTCCAGGGGACAAAGAGGCAAGGCCATTACTTCGCTACTGGCCATGCCATGCTATCTTTGTTCACTCCTGAGCCAAGTGTCTCAGACAATTAAACCCATGATTTCAGAACGCTCCATCTGAAGGGTCCTTTGGGGGGAAATTAATTGTCTAAGCATGGAGTCTTCTCATCTATTCCCCACCCATTGTTCCTTCTCCGTCCTCACTGAGCATGCCTAACCTGCATGCTCTATAGATCTCATTATCTTCCAAGAGTCTCTGCTTACAGCTTCTATTTGCAAGAATCAATCAGTATCTGTAGGTCCAGAATCTTCCTTTGGAAGCATTTCTAGCCTCAGTGACAGAAAGAATTCTGTTAGAATCGACACAGAGTAAAACCACTTTCTGGTAATAGAATTAGTATATTGGAAGCACAACTTAGAGCGTAGAGAGCTTGCTTCCTTCCTTCTTCCCCTCTCTCCTTCCTTGCTCTTTCTCTTTTTTCCTCCTTCCTCCCTTCTCTCTTTTTTCTTAAAAGATTTCATTTATTTGAGAATGAGAAAGAGAGAAAGAGCATGAGCAGGGGGAGGGACAAAGGGAATAGCAGGCTCCCCATTGAGCAGGGAGCCCGATGCAGGTTCAGTCCCAGGACCATGAGATCATGACCTGAGCCTAAGGCAAACAGTGAACCGACTGAGCCACCCAGGTGCTCCTTTCTTTTTCTTTTTTGAGCCTCTTTCTTTTTTTCTTTTTTTCTTTTTTTTATTTTCTTTTTGAGCCTCTTTCTAATGAAGGAATTCCTGCCCAGCTAGAAATAATCCTAGCCCCAAAGTCATGAAAGTCTCTTGCTTTTCCTTTTTTTAAAAAAAAAAGATTTTATTCATTCATTCATTCAATAGAGAGCAAGAGAGCACAAGTAGGGGGAGGGGCAGAAGAAGCTGACTCCCTGGCTGAGCAAGGAGCCAGGGGTGTGGGCTCAATCCCAGGACACTGGGATCAGAACCTGAGCTAAAGGCAGATGCTTAACCATCTGAGCCACCCAGGCGCCCCGAGCCTCTAGCTCTTGGTGACGGTAAATCCTGCAGGCATGATCAGCATCCATCATTCCCTTTATTAGCAACTGGATACTAGTGAGTTCAGGTTTCTAACTGCCCAGTCAGGCCTTTTGGATTTCTGCGAGAAAAGCCTCTTGCTGAAGTTGGGAGAAAAAGCTGATGTTCCTTATTTACATTCTTCTGGTACATCCTGATATGGCCCTGCCAATTTCCCAGGTAGTATTTACATCTCACAAAGAATACAAAGGCTGTGGGACACCTGGGTGGCTCCGTGGTTGAACGTCTGCCTGGGTCACTTCCCTACAGGCTAGACCATCCAAAGAATAAACGTTAAAGAAGAGCTAACAGCCTGGTACATGGTCTAACCTGAAAGCATATTCTTCATAGAATCATGGTAGTGTTCAAGTAGTCATCTTTCCCCCTCTCCCTTTGTGCTTGTATTTAATGCTATTCTTATGTCAGGGATATCTCATCTAGGGCTTAGATTCTCCTGATTTTGATTTTTGGCCCTTTCACCAAGAACAAGAGGCTCCTGTGGCTCTTACCTTTTTTTTTTTTTTTTTAATATTTTATTTATTTATTCATGAGAGACACAGAGATTGAGGCAGAGATACAGACTGAGGGAGAAGCAGGCTCCTTGCAGGGAAACCCATGCAGGACTCCATCCCAGGACCCCGGGGTCACAACCTGAGGAAAAAGCGGAGGCTCAACCACTGAGCCACGCAGGTGCCCCGTGGCTCTTACCTTTGAACTTTGACCTCATTACAAAGAAATAAACACAGTTTCCAATGATCAGAAGTGAAGCTTGTGGTATTAACTCATTGGATAACCAGAGAGAGAGGGTTATCTTTGAAATGGGAGAGGAAACAAAATCTTCCCTAGACCCTCTAACTACCAAAACTAAACAGGTAGATCAAGAAAGGAGCTTGAAAGATTAATCTTGCTAAGTGTTAAGAGAGACCAAGACTGAAAGAGTAAGACTGAATTATATGCCTGTAGGGAAGTTTTTCCTTATCATTCTTCCACCTGTCCTTCCACCAGCTTTTTCCTTCCCCCTGGGACCCCCAGATACCTCTTTTGTGACCCATTCCCAGAAGGCCTAGCTCTTTTATGTCAATGTCACTTGTGGCAGACACTCTTAGTACCTATCTGACATCTGTTCTGCTTCCTTCTTTTTCTTTTCCAACAGAGCCCTAATATTGTGCAGGTAGTTGGCCAGGGGAGGCTGGGTCCTTCCCCCAGTTCCAGGGAATGAACTATGGTTGGTCCAAACCAATGAAGGTAGGTATAGTCTTCTTACCCTTGATAATAGTTAATTTAGGATGGATACCTGGCCTAATGCATGTCTGCATTTATTATGTGGATTTCATTTTCACTTTCACCAATATACTATGGAGACAGAGAAGAAACAGGGAAATATTGGGACCTTGCTGGTGTCATTGAGCCACTGAATTAACCAGCCTGTACCTGCCCTACTTTTGAACGTAATTCTGTTAGGTTTTCTGTTATTTGCAGATGAAACTGTCCTGATAGTCCACCTCTTCCCACTCCTTATTTTGTCAATTCTGATAATATTGTTTCAATAATCATGCAATCATTTATTGAGTAATCTTTTAGATCTTGGCACATGTTTGGCACTAGAATAAGAAAACAGGGGCAGCCCGGGTGGCTCAGCGGTTTAGTGCCTGCCTTCCGCCCAGGGCCTGATCCTGGAGATCCCGGATGGAGTCCCACGTCAGGCTCCCTGCATGGAGCCTGCTTCTCCCTCTGCCTGTGACTCGGACTCTCTCTCTCTCTCTTTGTCTCTCATGAATAAATAATAAAATAAAAATCTTTATATATATATATATATATATATATATATATATATATACATATATATATATATTTAGAGAGAGAGAGAGAGAGAGACTTACCCAGAATTTTCTATTAAGGTACCTATCATCCTTGCTTTTTTAGCTTTGTAAACTGACAACTTATTTGAAATTACTCTCTGAGGAGAAGCATTTGGAAGTCTTTGCATTAAGGAAAGCAAAGTTGTATATTGGCCAAGATGACCCAAGCAATCAGTGGCATAGCTTGGGAAGGAGCCCAATTTAAAATTCCAAATCCCTACACCACGGCACAGCGAGGTGTAAAATACGCGGCCATAGTACAGGTCGAATGTGAGGTATCAGAAGGCATACAGAGTCTTGAGAAGCAAGCCTACGGCTCTACTCCGGGTTGAGATCGGCTGTGGCTCTGAGCCTGACCTGGCTCGGCGGGGCTGCAGTCGCGGGGCACAATGCCCCCACAATGCACTGGGTCGGAGACTAGCAACCTGGCCGAAGCTGATCTGAACTTTGTCGACGCAGAACACACTCCTTTTCACTACACAGCCTCAGAGTCAGCCCAAGACACAGAAGACTGCTCAGGCCAAGGCTAGGACTTGCACTCCTGCCCACTCACCTCACCCTGGCTGGACCCACATTTCGGTGCCAATAGTCTTTCGAGTTCTGGAGTCTCCCTGTCTTCTTGCTTTTCTTCTTCCCTGCAACATTACGTCGCTTAGAGGTCACCCGACCTCTTAACCTCCTCCCTACTAGCTGCAGGTTAAGCCGGCAGGAGCTCACGCGGGAGACCCAGGCACAGGAACCGGAAATACTTACTTCGAGAGACGGGCGGAAAACTACATCTCCCAGCATGCCCCGTGAGTCATCGGTCCTCCGCTAACGGAGTTGATTGGTCAACACACGAGAAAGACTGCCCCCTTCGGAGTACCGCTAACCAATCACAGGGTAGAGTTTCGTAAAAACATGGGGGCGGGCCGTTTCCGGCGGTTTTCCCAGCAGCTCCAGCGTCGAGGAGCGTGGGAGCCTCGCAGTGGTCCCGGTTTTCCGTCAGGAGTGTGGGTTGGGCGTAGCCATGTGCTATTTCTGGCAGGGGTGGCGGGAGGCTTTCTAAGATCACCAGTCTCGGAGCAGAAGGTGGGACCTGGCCCGCCTGGGGGTCATGCCCTCCGAGGCTGGGCTGCGGAGAGGAGCGGTCGGCTCAGGTCTTAAAGGGGTTGGGAAAGCGAGGAAGCCTTGGGAGTGCATGAGGGGCTTTGCAGCCACGTTGGCCCTTCTGAGGATCATTCTCTCCCCTCCCAGATCTATCCTGAAGTCAGTGTAGCCACTTGAGGAAGGCACTCCCACCCCACGGGGATGGCGTCCGCGCTCCCAGCAACCGGGGCCCAGGTAAGACCAGGTCCCTGTTCCTGCTGCTACTGTCCGGCCTCTGCCTGCCCTCCTTTGAAGAGGGTTGGGAATGCCCGTCTCGGTGGGAGGGCTCCCAGTCCCAATAGCCCTTTGACCAAGCTGTCTTTTCTCCTAGACCAGGCATGTGGGAGAAACGGTGTATCCCTCCGTTTCCTTTCAGAACCGCCAACCGGGAGCAGGGCCCATTGGAGAAAGCTATCAGAGGACCTCAAAGTCATTTTCTGGAATCCTGCTCAAACGTGCAGAATTCTAGGGTCATCCCATATCTTTTGAATAAACACAGAAACAAACAAAACCCCCAGGCAATTCCTTTTTAAAAAAAAATATTTTATTTATTTATTCACGAGAGACACAAAGAGAGGCAGAGACAGGCAGAGGGAGAAGCAGGCTCCATGCAGGGAGCCCGATGTGGGACGCAATCCCGGGACTCCAGAATCACGTCCTGGGCGGAAGGCAGGCGCTAAACCGCTGAGTCACCCAGGGATTCCCAACCCCAGGCTATTCTTTTTTTTTTTTTTTTTTTTTTTTTAAGATTTTTATTTATTTATTCATTCGTGAGACACACACACACAGAGGCAGAGGGAGAAGCCGACTCCATGCAGAGAGTCCGACGCGGGACTCGATCCTGGGTTTTCTGTGTCAGGCCCTGGGCCGAAGGTGGCGCCAAACCGCTGAGCCACCTGAGCTGTCCATCCCAGGAGATTCTTAATCGTGGAGGTTCTATTGGTTTGTAAGACTGTTAAAATAGGGAAGCAGGGGGATCCCTGGGTGGCGCAGCGGTTTGGCGCCTGCCTTTGGCCCAGGGCGCGATCCTGGAGACCCGGGATCGAATCCCACGTCGGGCTCCCGGTGCATGGAGCCTGCTTCTCCCTCTGCCTGTGTCTCTGCCTCTCTCTCTCTCTCTGTGACTATCATAAAATAAATAAATTTAAAAAAAATAAATAAAATAAAATAGGGAAGCAGGACTAGGCCTGGATGTGATTCTAAAGAGAGCTTAGCAGTGAGTGTCATGTGCAAGAAGGAGAGACTAGCAAGCAGAAGGATGTTGGGAGAACACTGGAACCCCTGTCCCTTTTCATGCTTCTTCCTGGGCTGCTCAGTCTTCTTTCCCTTAGAGCGTCATATGTGATGGTTTCCCTTCCCGAGAGGTCCCTCATCTTTTCTAGAAGTCTCTTCTAGAACTTTTTACAGTTTACCGTCTTGGCCCTTATACCACTGCCTCAAAAATTATGTCCCTTTTTTACTCCTTCCCAATTTCCACCATCACCCTTAGAACCCATTTATACACCATCCCCAGCACTCAGGAACCTTTTAGTGCCATGCCCCTTTCTCCCTGGGTTCTAATGTTTCTAGCTCTGGTGTCTTCTCAAACCGAGTAAGGAGGTGGTCTTGGGGCCTCTTGTCCTGAGTTGGGCTCTCATGTTGTTTCAGGGGCCATTGCTGTTTGAGGACCTAGCTGTATATTTTTCTCAAGAGGAGTGTGTGAGTCTGTATCCTGCCCAGAGGTCCCTCAGCAGAGACACTACACTGGAGTGTTTCGAGGACATGGCCTTGATGGGTAAGGCAGTTGTTTTTCCTGCATTTTGGAACTTTGGTCAGTTTTAGGACAGGATTTCATGTCTCATTCACATGTTGGTATGGGGGCATGGGACCTATCTCTGGGTGATCTATGTGGATATGACAAGAACTTGCTGGACAATGAGGTTTTCAAACGATGAAATGATCTCTTAAGACAAAAAAATCCTACTGAGTACAGTGACTGGTTTTTGCATGAGACCTGATGGTATCTGGTAATCTTCCCAAGTATTTGTTATAGTACTTGTTATAGTGACTGTAACAATTTTACTTTCAAAACCTCATAAGGATAGGTTACTATCATTTGCTAAAGATTCAAAATTGATTTACTCTTAAGGGGGTTCTATGCCATTTTCACATAAGGGAAACTATATGCAGAAACGATGCCACATAGAGTTTGCCTCTGTCTAGGGTTGGCTCTTGGAATGACATCATAACTTATGTTTTATATTTTCCACCTCTCTCTTCCTCATGTGCCTTTCCCTCTACCTTTTTGAACATAAGAAGTGTAGGTATAGCTATTTTAACATTGTTTCTACTAGTTTTATCACCTGTGTCATTTCTGAGTCTGTTTCTGTTCATTGATTATGCTCCTAGTTATGGGTCATATTTTTCTGCTTCTGCACATGTCTGATCATTTTTGATTGGGTGCTGGACATTGTGAGTTTTATGTTGTTGCATAGTTGGCTTTTGTTGTTTTTAAAATATTTTTGGACTTTGCATTTAAGTTACTTGGGATCAGTAAGATCCTTTCAGGGCTTGCTTTTTGCTTTGTTAGGGTGTATACAGAGCAGCCTTTAGTCTAGGGCCAGTTTAACCTGCTGCTGAACCATTGTCTTTCTGAGGATACTGCCTAATGCCTTGTGTGTTCCACCTTGGCTGGCAGGAACATAACTATTGAACTATGTATGATGTGAACTCTAAAGATTGTCTGTTCCTTTTGATGGTTCTTTTCCCAGTCTGGGATAGTTTCCCCATGTGCACTTACAGGTTAATACTCAGCCCAGGTCTTAATGGTGCCCTACCTAGATGGCGCCTGGGCACCTGCCTCATCCCCAGTATTTTGTTGTCAAATTCTAGCCATCTTGTAATCCCTGAATTTGCTCTCCTCAAATCAGCAAAACTACTGGCTATCATTTGGATATCCACACTACACTGCAGCCCAGAAATCCTTTCTAGGCAGTGCACTGGGGCAGTCCTAGGGCTGTTTCTTTGTAAGGAGAGACCCCTTTTATATTGATATGTAGCCTTATAAATTAAGAATATTTGGACAGATACTACAGAAGAATGCTTTTTGGCAGGCCCAAGTTTTGTCAGCCATCCTAGCAGTGAGACCAGTTACCATTTGGCTGTTGTATGCATGGTAGTTCTACCTTGATCTCTTCTCCAGGACAGGTAAAGAAATTTTGAAGAACTCTCCGGGTGACAATAACACTATTTCTAATAACCAGAGTGTTTATCTGCTAGGTAGAAAATAGCCACTTGCTCTCTTTCTCTCTTAAATATGACTTCCCGTCTCATATTCCAATTGTGTTTGCTCAGTGGTCACTTCAGATTACTTAAATGATGAAAGGTTTTTGAGACTCAGGAGACTAACTGGAAACCTCCTCTAAACAATGGCTACCAAGATTGCCTTTGTTCCTATCCCACTGGACCCTGACTTAGTTGCAACTCTTTTCCACTTCCTCCATCACAGGATCACCTCTGGAAAGTCAGTAGAGCCTGCTGGCCTGATTTTGTATAGAATTGGTGCCTGGGTTCTAGGATAAGCCATCTACAGATTCTTGGTCCCTGTGTAACCAGCATGTTCTTTCCCCAGCACCTCTTGAGGGTGTTGTCTATGTTTTGCTTTGTTTTGTTTATATCAACAGGAGGGGAAGGCAAGACTGAGATTCCACAGCAGTTAAATCTAGAGTCTACGGGATTTGAAGAACTTTCCCCAGAAAACTCCATCGCTGTGCCCCTTGTCTATTACCCAGAAAAATCTGAAACTGGAGTTGGAGACCCAGAAAGAAAAGTATCAGGTGGAGCTCCTGCTTGCAAGAAGAGGTTTAGAAGCCTATTAGTTACCATTGAAAACCAAACCCCATTACTAGAACTATCTCAATGTTTAGGAACCAAAGCACTTTCTGAAATTCTTGAATTTCCTGGGGAAGAAGCCAAAAATTTGTACAAGTGTCCTGAATGTGATGAAAGCTTCAGTGATAATTCATACCTTGTTTTGCATCAGCAAACTCATTCAGGGGAGAAAAAACATAAATGTGGTGACTGTGGGAAAATTTTCAATCATAGAGCCAACCTGAGGACACACAGGAGAATCCATACTGGCGAGAAGCCTTATAAGTGTGCTGAGTGTGGCAGCAGCTTCCGCCAGCACTCACATTTGTCTCGGCACATGAATGTCCACGTAAAGGAGAAACCCTACACGTGTGGCATTTGTGGGAGAGGTTTTTTGTGGCTCCTAGGATTGTCACAGCATCAGAAAATCCACACTACTAAAAAAGCCTGTGAATGTACTGACTGCAGTAAATATGGTCAGAAAACAAATCTTGCTCTGCATGAGAAAACACACACATTAGCCACCCAGTACGACTGCACTCAGTGTATGAAGTGCTTTGGGAAGCCCTCGCTCCTTATCCTTCCTGAGCAGGGACATGAAGATGACTCTGAACACTGCAGCGACTGTGGGGAAAATATGCTTTTGTTCTCAAAATTCAAACCCTTAAAATGTCCTGAGTGTACGATGACCTTCCTTCGTGTCTCTGAGCTAATTTCCCATCAGAGCATTCATAGAGGGGAAAAACCCCACAAATGCAAAACATGTGCAAAAAGTTTTATTTTGGATTCAGAGCTTGCATGCCACCAGAAGAGCCACACAGGAGAGGAACCTTTTAAATGTACCATGTGTGGGAAAAGTTTCAAGTTGTATATGCATCTCATTGTTCATCAGCAAAAACATAAAAAAACCACCATGTAAATAAACTAAGTTGTTGTTAATGCTGTACTTTTCAGTATGTATACTGAAAACTGGGGACCAGTTACTCTTTATGTGCTAGGGATTTTACATGCATTCTATATCACATGTCACTTTGTCTCCAGCACAACCTTGCTTTAGGTACTATATAATTTCTATTTTATAACTGAGGACGCATAATCAACGACACAGCTAGTGAATGAAGCCAGGATTCTAACTCAGTAACTCACTCACTGTTCACATTCCATTTGTATGAACTAGAGAATGATAATGAATTTTTTTATATCAGTTTTCATTAAAATGAAAGTTTTGCTAGAAGTTCCTTTAATTTTGTTACATGGTTTCTAAGTAAGTTTTAGAAGAAAGAGAATTTTCTTTCTCTCTCTCTTTTTTTTTTTTTTTGCCAGGTCTGCAGATTTATTATCTGGGAAAGTAATCCACTGGTATTTGTCTTACACTTTTTGGTCTGTAATTATTGGAATGTAACATTTGTAAGGGATGGCATATCACGCGTGAATTTCTGATGTGGTTTAGAAGCTTTTATACCTGAGATGAAAAGTTCCCAAATACATGGACAAGTTGCTACTATGATGGCTATTAGTATCTGTAGAGTTTCCATTCTCAGATCTGATGCTACTGGCCTTTGTGACTCATTTACAAGGAATTTTGGCTCTCTGACTGTAGCCTTTTGTTGCCAGGACTTGATCAAGGGAAAGATACTTTCTCCTCTTTGAAAGGATTTACCTCTAAGTCTCTACCAAAGCACACTACCTGCCTTTCTGTGAATAATAGTAACTATTTAATGAACATGCTAGATGATTTAGATGTATTACCTAATTTGATCTTCAGGATAAATCTGACAGAGGAAGGGCTATCCTTGTTTCATAAACGAGGAAACTGAAGCCCACAGAGGTAAAGTCAGTATCTTGCCTAGATAAAAATGGCTGTGTGCTGAAGCTGGCATTTAACCTTGGGTCTCTCTGGTGCTAAAGATTGACATTCTTAACCCTGTTATGTGTTGGTATTTGTGTTAGGACTGCCAGCAGCCAGGAAGGTTGGTTAAGAATGGTCATCGTGGAGGCTACCCTGTGCACATGCATCCTAGAACCTTTTAACTACCTTTGTGCTTTATTCCAAGCCTGAGCCTGACTTAACATGTATGGTAATAAAGCAACAGAAAGATTCCCTAGGACTTCCAGTTCAAACTCCTATCCCTATGATCAGATCAGAGATTGCAACTCTACAGAGTACAGTCTTTATGGTTTTAGTTGGATTTTGGTTAAAAAAACATGCCCTCCTCATCTCCAAAGAAAAATACATATGGGAAATGGCTAAGAGTTTAACCGAACTATTTGACAATACATAGGTCTTTAGATACTGCTTTACATATAAATATAGGAGCAAAATATTGAATGGAATGGTCACTAATGTTAAAAAAACAGGGAATCTTGCAAATATACATTCATACAGTGTCTCTTTAAAAATTGTGTTTCCATCAGCAAAACTGGTTTTTAAGGAACTTTTGATCAGGATGCGAGAATGGTCTTATTCTACTGAAGTAGTATAGAAGTACACACCATTGACTAAAGTGGAGTTATCACTGGGGAACCTGGTGATCAATAATAGACCTCTTTAGGAGAGTAGTACCTGGAAGATGTGGTCTTTCTACAGAACAGCAGATTGGGAACTGAGTATACAAAAAGATAATGGCTACTGCTGTAAGCTCTTAACATCATTTAGAGGTAAGAAAATACTCCTGGTGAGTGAGGGAAATGGAGACCCTAACCCAGCTCATCAACTCCTATCCCCCTTTTTGTTTTTCTTGTTTCTTGTTTGCAGATCTCCAGTTGAGACCCTGTGCTCTGAATGTCAAGGTCACACTTAACTCTCTGTTTCTGATGTCTGCATTCAATATGAGACACCAGTCTGTTGGGGCTTTAGGGTCTTAAAAAGTAAGGTCATCTGTAGGTTCTTCTTCAGCAAGTCTCTGGGGAGCTTAGAATTGTATATAGAAAGATGGTCTCCAGTTTGATTTCTTTTTTTTAATTTAATTTTATTTTTTTTAATTTTTATTTATTTATGATAGTCACAGAGAGAGAGAGAGAGGCAGAGACATAGGCAGAGGGAGAAGCAGGCTCCATGCACCGGGAGCCTGATGTGGGATTCGATCCTGGGTCTCCAGGATCGCGCCCTGGGCCAAAGGCAGGCGCCAAACCGCTGCGCCACCCAGGGATCCCTCCAGTTTGATTTCTTATTTATTTATTTATTTATTTATTTATTTATTTATTTATTTATTTATTTTTCATGGGAGACAGAGAGAGATTGGCAGAGACATAGGCAGAGGGAGAAGTAGGCTCTTCGCAGAGAGTCCCATGTGGGACTCGATCCCGGATCCCGGGATCACGCCTTGAGCCGAAGGCAGACGCCCAACCGCTGAGCCACCCAGGCGTCCCTCCAGTTCAATTTCTTATTAGGCAACTTTGGGATATAATAATCTGTGCTAAATTCCAGAAAGCACTACCCACCAGCTTTCCTGCTTCTGTGTCATCACATTATTAGGAGTTCTCTTGTTTCAGCTGACTGAACAGGGTTGCAGGGCAGGAGATGAAATTGGGAAAGAGGCCCCTACTTGCGCAGTTGCTGCAGAAAGTAGGGAAGGCTTAGAAGGACTTGGACAGAATAGGGCTGACATAAAAGACGGAAGCTGTCATGCTTTCCTTTGCTCCTACAACAGTATGGGGGAAGGTGAAAATTTATGCCATAAATGCTGTTTTGTACCTCAGTATGGGAAGTCACCTTTCCAGATGAGGCTTCCTTCACAATTAAATTCATGTTTTACATTTTTATTTTCCAGATTTTGTAAGGTTATGCCAAACCTCCACAAGAGATGAGAAAAATAGTACTTTTATAAAAATATTAACATACACATGAGTGTAATTAAAATGCCTTTTGGTGTAATACTCATTGTTGACTGGGATGCAAAAGAATTTAAAAATTAAAAAAAAACAATTTTGAGTGTCAGTTACTGTGAAAGAGGCATATTTTCAGGTGTTGCCTTATTGTGCACTTGCACTTAAATACATTTGCTGGAAAAAAAAAAAAAACAACATTTGCTGGGTGTAATTCAAGCTGCTCTGAGCCTAAAATGTTGGTCAGTCCACCAGTGAGATCCATGCTGTTTTTATGATGATGGCTTTTTCACCTTTCTGTTGATAGCGTCGACTGATAGAGATCGATTTCACAGTTTGTCATGAACTCAGAGATATTAGCTTAGTATGTCAGTATTAACAAAGTTAATATAGGGATGAGAAATGCTGAAATTTATTGTTACGAACGTTGGTTCACTACTTGTTGCAGCATGGATGTTGACATAGTGTGCGGGGTGAGAACTTTGTACTGAAGAAATTGACTCTTGAACAAATGTGGTTTCTGTTGTTGATGCATAGATGAAAAGGTGTATCAAACAAGTCCTTAATGTGATCGCCTGAATATCAGAGTGTATTAACAGCCATCATTGAAACAAACAGCATTATTTCAGTAGAGTTCGGATGTCAACAGTTTATAACTAAGGAAGATGTAGGATTTAGTTGTTAATCTCAAAGGAGTTGGACTCAAAATAATTGGCTATTCACATCTCCCCATTTAACACAGAAAATGACTAATCCAGTATAGAGGGAATTAAAATAAGTGATACTTCACAGTTAATCGTGTTTTGAGTTTTTGACTTCTGAGATTCCATATAATTGTCATTGTTCTGATGTCTGTAGAATGTTACACAATCTGATACCAGATTCTTCTCAAAGTAATCTGCCTATTTACTGAGTATGTGTACAAGGCAGTTAATAGCTTATATATAATTAATCTATTTTGAATGTTATCTTTATATGATTTCAGTAATAAAGTGTTTTTGCTTTGACCATCTGTTAAAAATGTAACTAAGTGATTCTCATTTGAAGCATGTATATTCATCTGTTTTAGTTTTGTAGATTGAGCACGCTATCGATCCGATGTCAGAATGATCATTACCCATCTTTTCACGGCCCATCTGACTACTACAGGGTTTTCATCTTTTATTTTTTGACATCCCTCCTTGCATTAACAGCCTGGAGAGGCTGGGGATATAACATAAATGCACATTTATATAACTAAGAATATGCGGCAAGCTCTAGTTCGTTTGGATAACTCGGAAGTATGTTTGTCACGTGCACTTGTATTGTCTAATATTTTGATTTTACCAATTTCGGTGTATTCTGAACACTCTTAGCTCTGGAATGCACGCTTCCACCAGGATCTGATGTGCGATTTGGCATTTAATAAATGCTATTCTCTGAGGATGTCGATGGCGTGACATTGTTCTACACGTCAGTGGTTCTGGACCGCAGCGAGTTGTGAAGACTGGCGGGATTGTGGGTTTGGAATGTGAATGCGTGACTTCGAACCATTTCCTCATGGAGGTGCAAATCGTTAGCTCCCCGGAACGCAGAGGAAACTGAGGCAGCCGCGGCCCTGCCACCGCAGTACTGGGAGCCCGACACCCGCGGCCGCACAGCGCGGGGAGAGCTCACGCACCATACCGCTCCCAAGAGGCTCTGCGCGGCCACGGAGCGCCCCCCCAGCCCGCCGCGGAGGCCGGCGGGAACACCAGCGAGATGATGCACGCGAGCCGCTCGCCCGGCTGGGAACCGGAAATGGCGCGCCCACTTCCGGCGTCCTCTTCAGGCCGCTTGGCTGCGCGCCGTCTGGTAGGCTAAGGTACCGTGAGTGGCGGGCGCCTGGTAGTGGGCACCTGTCGGCTGGTTAGACGGGGTCAGTCGACCCCCCCCAACCCACTGCGGGGCGGTCTCCACAGAAACTGGGCGGCGGGGCCGACAGTGTCTGCCGACAGGTCCCTCAAGTCTCGTCCTCTGCACCTTGTGTGACCGTCGGGGAGGCAGACGAATCTCCGTTCCTGGACCCCAGGCACTGACCGCGCTCCCTCCCGGGTACGAACCCCGCTTTGGCAACGCGAAGCTGCCGGCTCGGCCAGCTTGTGTGCCTTTGGCTTGTTGAAAGGGACACGCTGTGCTTCCGACGTGCTCTGCGTGGTGTGTCACCTGTCTAGACCCAGCGCCAGTCTCCTCTGCGGCTGTGCCTTGCGGCCGGATTCTAACATGCTTCTTTCTGTTCCGTACTGTACCCGGGGCTCTCCTGAGTACAGGGGCCCCCCAAACGAGCTTCACCACTTCCATGACTACAAAGACCTCACTGTGTCTCGCCCAGATTTTCCACTGTGTCTCTCCCTGCATTCCAGATCCCTATATTCACGTGTCTTCCTTGGAATGTCCTGAGGCATCAAAACAAAAGCCCTACACAGAACTCAAGCTTTTAGCTCTTGATCTGTTTGCCTCCAGTATGTTGCGCCACATACACACAATTGCTCATGCTACCAGCACACTCCCTCTACTCATCCATTCTATCATCAAGTCCTGTGCATTCGGCCTCAAATATATCTCTCAGACCTGACTGGTTGCCTGTGTCTCCACTGATTCTGTGTCTCCATTGTCACCACCCTTAACAGTACTCCTAGGGGTCGACTTAAATCACTCCAGTTCACTGCCAACACATCTGATCATGTCACCAACTTGACATCTTCCACTAGCTTTCTGTTGTCCTTAGAATAGCATCCAAAATATTCAGCATGACCATCCTATTACTTCCCTGTCAACTCCAGCTATTCTCTATTCTCTCTCTCTCAAGCTCCACTTTCTTTCAGTTTATCAAATGTACCAAGCTCTTTACTTCCTCAAGAATTGTGAACATAGGGACGCCTGGTGGCTCAGTTGGTTAAATGTCTGCCTTCTGCTCAGGTCATGATCCCAGCATCCTGGAATTGAGCCCCATGTAATGCCCAGGTCAGGCTTCATGCTTAGCAGGGAGTCAGCTTCTCCCTCTCCCTGCTCTTGCACTGTCATTCACTCTCTTAAGTAAATCTTAAAAAAAAAAAAAAAAAAAGGAATTGTGAACATACTTTTCTTTTTACCTGAGACATCCACTCCATCCCTACCTATCATTACAAAACTGAATAGTAATTATATGACTAGTGGTTTAATGTCTCTGGGGGCAGGGACAGACACATGGCAAGTGCTTAAAATTGTGCATTTAAAGAATGAAATATCTATGGCTCTGTCACTTTTGTACTGTTGGATACAGATACAAGACTGTCAGGAGGAAAGGATAAGAATTTGTGCTGTCAGTTACAAGTAGACAGGACTTTAACAGTGGCCCAGAAAAGCTGTAAGGAATTTAGCAAAAAGCTTGACTAAGTTCTTAGGATAAAAATGTTATGATTTTCTATCGCTTGGAAGGACTAATTTAGCAAAGAGGCACAATTGCTACAAGCCACATTTGAAGGAAGTGAGGCAAATGTGGTTTGTATCTCAAATAGAAATATGCTGAGCTAATACAACAGAGGAGACATTAAAGAATTTGTTCTACATTCTACTGCCTTGAACCTTCTGTGAGTAAAGCGTTAGTGATTAAAATAGCTCAGATCACTGGTGGAGAATAGCTAGCCTGACATTATTGCCTGTGCTGTTCCCGCCCTAGAAGATCCCCTACATGGGGGACGGGTAAGCACCCAAAGTAGGCAGAATGGCCCTACACTTGCAGGCTAGGCTGCCCAGGAAATTACAAGGGGAACTGTTGTCACTCTGAATATTCTGGAATGAAAGGGAACTTGGCCAGCAGTTCCACATTCCTCCTAGAAGTTAAGTTTCATTTGAGTGATGTGGTTCATGAGCCCATCTCTGAGATAACCACTGTGGCTGGGAGGATGAAGTAGACTGGCCGGACCTGATTCTCATGCACTCTCCTGGAGCTGTGTCTGGGGTCAGCCCCACAAAAATTACATGTACAGAGTGGGAGAAAAGAGATGACTTTAAAGGATACTTAGGATACTGCAGAAAGAAGAGAGGATGGGGGCTCGGGTCAAAAGTAACAGGTAAGTCAGACAGTCAATTAGAGTAGTAATGGAGATGGCCAACACTAACCAAGGGATTGTTTTGTGCCCTGGCCCTCCTGTGCTGAGCACTTTTCCTGGATGAGTTCACCATTGTTATCATCCACATTTCCCATATGTAGAAAACAGGGCTGGATTGTAGGATGAGTTCTGAAGGAGGAGACAAGGTGGAAGTCTCAGGTTCATTGTTGTAGGTGTACTGTTAAAGCCCAATATCTGTGAGTTGTGCTACCTTCAGAAAATGTTTGAGTCTCAGTCTCCTCGAAAACCCAGAGAATAATCACAAAGTCTACCTTCAAGTATGTGAGGGTTAAGGGAGATGCTGTGAGGCACATCTCTGAGGAATCATTACAGGCATCAAATGGTTGTCCTGACAGGAGAAACCTGGGAGACTGACCTTCCTCTCAAGCAGAGCCTTCCCCAGTCATTTGCCACCACGTGATTCCTGTTTAAGTTTTTTTCCTTAGCAGTTACGGTTGCAGTTTTACATTTGTGCAATTTTCTGATTTATACGTTTCCCCCTCTGACACGGGGATTTCTAAGCATGCACATGGCCTGGATTCACCAAAGTACCCCCAGCACCTGATGGTGTCTGGCATGTAGTAGACCTTCCATAAATATTTGTTACAGAAACAAAGAAGCTTAATGAATGAGCCTCCTGGACAGCCCTTCAGCTTGAGGCTCAGGATCCCACCAGATCCCGACCCACCCTGGAGGCGGGGCCAGCCAGAACTACCTTTCTCAGAGGGCTCCACGGAGGCCCGACCCCTCTTTACACGAACAGCTGCGACAGGCAATAGGAGGCGGGGCTTTCTAGGGCCGGGTGCCGGGCGGCCGGATCAGAGGGGAACTGACAAGGTACTTCCTGACGGAGCCCCGCCCCTCATCGCCCGCCTCTCCCGGGGTTGCCAGGGTCCAATGGGTCTGCTCTGGCTGGCTTCGCTCCGCGGGAGGGCCCTGTGCACGCGCTTCCTGGGGAGCTGGGGACCACCCCTTCCTCCGAGCAAGTCCCAGTCGCCAGCGGAAGAGACACTGCTTCCGGCTCCCCGGGCCGCCTCCTGCATCCCCCAACCCCGCGCGCCGCTGCGGGTGAGGGGCGCCCTGGCGCGGTGCTGCGGCGGGAAGGTCGGGCATGGTGCCCTGCTTTGTGGTGCAGGCTGGGTCAGAGGGTTGCAGTGGAGCGAGTGAAAGAGGAGGGCCTGGAGTAGGTGGGGGTCTGGGAATGAGTTAGAGGGGTGGCTTCAAGCCAGATGCAGAAGGGAAAAGGAACGACTTTGCGGGGGAGGTCGCTGGGAGTCCGAGAACTTCGAAGTTTCTGGGTTAGGCGACTGGCTAGCAGCAGGTCTGTGGAGAGAGCATGTCCTGCCTTCTCATGAATCTACGGTTTTTCTAAATTTTATAGGGAGGGGGTTAATCACGAGGGACACTGGAGTGGTGTGCAGTGCTGAGGGGGAGAGGTATTTCCCCCTCGCCAGGAAGCTCAGGGAGCCCACTTTGTTCTGAGAGCTGAACAAAGCTCTCAGAAGTTCTCAGCTGGAAGTTCACTGGTTGGAGACCTCTGAAAAGGACGCAGGGCCGGGGCCTGCTGTCTCTGATGGAGAACCTTACCTAGGCTTCTGATGTGTCAGCGGGCCCCACCCATAACAAGCCTTTCCTGCTCATCCGTACTCTTTCCAGGGAAAAAAAAAAAAAACAGCCAGAAACGAGAATGCAGATGCCTGACCACACCCTACAGAGACCGGGTGCGATATTCCCAGGTCCAGTCCTAGTTTGTATGAGCCATAAGATGGCTGCAAACTTGGGTACCATGGACCTCCTCATCCCCTAGGACTAGAAAGCCTGATAAAAGATGCCATGTGGGGGTGGGAATCTGGTCCTGAAACATGGCTGTCAGTGCATCAGACCCTCTGCTATGAGAAGGTAGCTGGGCCAGAGGAGCTCTTGGGGATTGTGCCATCAGTGGCTAAGGCCAGAAATGCCCCTCAACGAGCAGATCCTGAAGCTGCTGGAGTGCTTGTCTGAGAGATCCACACTGGGTTCAGCATGAGCGCCCAGAGGCTGATAAGAGGTGGTAACCCTGATGGAGGATTTGCAGAGAGAGCCTAGGAAGCCAGGATGCTGGATGGGAAGGGCCAGAAGAGACCTAGAAAGTAAACATGTGATGGATGATAAGCTCCTCTCCTTGGGGGCACCGTTGGGGGGTGGGATGTACCCTGAACAGATGCTACCCCTCTGCTTCCTCTTCCCCTGGGGGCCCTATCTCCACGGTATCCAGCACCAATCCTCACTATGGAGTTCTGAAGGTCACGTTTACTGTGACAGAACCAAAGTTTCTAGGTATAGATGGGCAGCTCAGAGTTTCTGAAAAGAAAACTAGAGATCATTTTGTCTAAGTCCCTGATTTTACTGAGAGCTTAGTAAGTGGCCAGCTGCACCTAGAAATGGAAGCAGGTCCTCAGGCTCCTGGCTCATCACCTTGGTGCCATATATGCCCCAGAAGTGCACATACAGGTGTATACTCTCCAGAGGTAGCTATGTCCTCAAATGCTTTCCTTTACCTTCACCCTGGTCCAAGCTGTCTCCTGGTCAGCTGTAGCGCAGCAGCACGCTAGCTGTGTGATCACCTAGCTCCTTGTGAAGTAGTAACTTATTTCTCAAAAAGATATGTATCTTGTCATAACCTTGTGACTATAATAAAAACCACTGACCTATATACTTTAAAAGGATGAATTGTAGAGTATTGACTTGAATCTCAATTTAAAAAATTAACTTTGAAGTAAAACAAGTTGAGATAATATATGTTACAACGGGGATACATTGAAATGCAATATACAAAGTAACATATCAAAGACATGAAAATAATTACTGCTACCAGCTTATTTGTGTGCAGACCTGATAATAAAGTTGCTTTTGTCGTCTCTGTGCAGAGTAGAGTCCCTTGTAAGATGAACTGTTAAAAACTCAACATTTGCAACTAATCTATGTATTAAAATTTGTTCACTACTATAAAGTAAAAATCAAATAAGCTGGATGTTAATGTAAGAATGCAGTTCCCAGTAAGGTAAATAAACAATAGAAAAGATGGGTGTCCTGGTTTAGGCACTGTTTCCTTCCACAGAATCTACCTGTTACAAATGGAAAATAGGTCACATAATTTCAAAGAACAGCCTGGAACGGTTTTCTCTGAGGCATGGAGGAAAAGCTTGGCCCTGAGTGGAAAATCAAGATGAAAAGAGATCGGGTGTGGGTTGTCCTTGGGAGTGGCACTTCCCACTTGGTCTCAGCCCCTGCAAGGGTAGGTAGTCCTCTGGGATATAAGTAGGCCCCATCCCCTCCGCCTGCCTCAGGAAGCCCCTTACTCTCTAGGAGCAAACTTCTCTATCAGAGAGAACATCCTCCTTAGCTCCGATTTCATCCTGAGGCAGGCCTCTGATTCTGGTGTCATCTATGACCTGATTCCTTCAAATCCTGGATCAGACAGGACTCTTCCTGTCCTCTTCTGGAATAGTACCTCCTTCCCAGGGAAGCATCTGCTTGGTGCCATATATGCCCCAGAAGTGCACATACAGGTGTATACTCTCCAGAGGTAGCTATGTCCTCAAATGCTTTCCTTTACCTTCACCCTGAAAACATCCCAGTGGGCTCCTTCCCTGCATTCAGAAGAGTTCAGATGGACAGGTATTTACAAAGCCTTTGTGTGAGGCTTTCTAGAGGCTAGAGCATGATCCTTCTCATCCCTGGTCCCCTGTACCTGCCCATCCCCTCTCCAGGGTATTCACAGAAGCCACCAGGACTCAAGGGGTAAAGGCCTGCATAGCTCAGAGTCTAGCAACATCTTAGAACCTAAGACAACTAGGACAGCCTTGAGGCACCCAGCTTGGATCCTCTCATTGAAACCTTACAAAGCTGAAGAAACATATTTGAAAGGGGATCTAGAGTCAGGATTGGAACTAGCTCCGTCCAAAGCCAAAGTTCATGCACACTTGGTGCTGTGGTCTGAATGTTTGAGGCTTCCCCAAAATTCGTAATGTTGAAACCTGAACCCCTCGAGACAATGGTATTAGGAAGTAGGGCCTTTGGGAGGTTCTTAGGTCATGAGGGTGGAGCCTCATGAACAGGATTATTGTTCTTATAAAAGAGACACCCCCCCCCCCCCAAAAAAAAAAGAGACCCCAGAGAGCTTCCTCACTCCTTGCCACCACGTGAAGTCACAGGATGGCCCACTGAACCAGGAAGAGGGCTCTCACGGGAGCATGACCTGGTGGTGCTGGCGCCTGGATCTCAGACTTGCACCCTCCAGAACTGTGAGAGAGAATGCCTGCTGTTTGTAAGCCACTGGGTCTGGGACTGAGTTACAGCAGTCCAACAGTCTGAAACATGAGGCTACCCTGAACTGTCTCCCATCATTTCTTAAAGTTTTCCAAAAAGTAAAGCGAGTGCCTTAGACTCCTTCTCTGGACACTGTCTTTGGCCTGAACGCCCATGCTACTCATGAACCTACTTCTCTGCAGTGTTACCTCCTGGGCTTTGCCATTTTCCAAGACTGTCAGTCTCAGGATCCATCAGCTCAGGTCTCCCCATCCCCCCAGGCTGGTGAAAGCACACAGCTCCTGTCCTCTCCTGACAAAGCCAAGTCCCCAGGATAGGTGGCCTGTCCCCTATTCCCCCAGACATATCCTCACACCTCAGTGTGGGGCCCAAGTAGTCCCTAATTTTTAACCTTTGTTTTCAGGTTAAAAAGCTGCTCCTATAAGGGACACCCTCCCTCTGCCACCCCAGTCTCTGTCCTTGCCCTTAACCCTCTGCTCCACCTTCTCAAGCCAGCCCATCCCTAGCCCTCAGCCCTGTTCCTGCTTGCAGGTACTCATGGAACATGAATGCAGGGTGCTGCTCTCACAAGGCTCTGTGGCCCTGTGGCAAATTTTTCATTGGGTTTGTGAAAATTATGTATTTGCAAAAAGTAAGGAACACACTATTCACAATAGCCAAGAGACGGAAACACCACCAATGTCCACCCACGGAAGAATGGATACACGAAATGTGGTCCCTCCATCTAGTGGAATATCATTCAGTCATAAAAAGGAAGGGCATTCTGATGCCCGCTACAGCATGGAGGAACCTGGAAGATGTAATGCTGAATGAAGGAAGTTAGTCACAAAGGACAACTACTGTGTGGTTTCACATATATTAGGTCCCTAGAGAAACAGAGGGTGGAAGGGTGGGTTCAGTGGGAAGGGAATGAGGAATGTTTAATGGGGAGAGTGTTAGTTTGGAAAGAAGTGGTTCTGGAGAGGCCAGTGGTGGGGGCTGCACAACAGTGTGACTGATCACTGCCACTAAACTGTACCATCAGAAATGGTTAAAATTGTAAATTTTATGTCTATTTTACAATAGAAAAAGTAAAGAGCAGCATGATGGGCCATGCTGGAAAGGAGACCCCTCTGCTTCGGGGCCCCTCTCTCTAGGATACCTGATTTTATTCACAAGCAGCCTTTTGGAGAAATTCTTCTTCCTCTCAGAACATTCTCTCTTCTGACTGTGGTGTAAAAAAAATGCCAAATCCAGGAAATTGGACCTCTCCTCCCTTAAATTCCTGCAACCTCTTTGCTCATTCCAGGATCTGAAGGGCTAAGGGGAGAATGCAAGCAGCTGTGTTTAACTTAAGGCATAATTTACCTGCCTTTCATATGATGCTGTCCAGGAGACAAAATGCTTTCATATACACATGTTCACTTCACTGATCATGTGAGGGAAGCAGGGCAGGTTCTCCCATTTCCAGTGGTGGAAACAGGCCTTGATGTTTTTTTTTTTTAATAATAAATGTATTTTTTATTGGTGTTCAATTTGCCAACATACAGAATAACACCCAGTGCTCATCCCATAAAGTGCACCCCTCAGTACCCGTCACCCATTCACCCCCACCCCCCACCCTCCTCCCCCTCCACCACCCCTAGTTCATTTCCCAGAGTTAGGAGTCTTTATGTTCCATCTCCCTTTCTGATATTTCCTACCCATTTCTTCTCCCTTCCCTTCTATTCCCTTTCACTATTATTTATATTCCCCAAATGAATGAGACCATATAATGTTTGTCCTTCTCTGATTGACTTATTTCACTCAGCATAAAACCCTCCAGTTCCATCCACGTTGAAGCAAATGGTGGGTATTTGTCATTTCTTTTTTTTTTTTAATTTTTATTTATTTATGATAGTCACACACAGAGAGAGAGAGGCAGAGACATAGGCAGAGGGAGAAGCAGGCTCCATGCACCAGGAGCCCGACGTGGGATTCTATCCTGGGTCTCCAGGTTCGCGCCCTGGGCCAAAGGCAGGCGCTAAACCGCTGCGCCACCCAGGGATCCCTATTTGTCATTTCTAATGGCTGAGTAGTATTCCGTTGTATACATAAACCACATCTTCTTTATCCATTCATCTTTCTTTTTTTTTTAATTTTTATTTATTTATGATATATATATATATAGAGAGAGAGAGAGAGAGAGAGAGAGGCAGAGACATAGGCAGCGGGAGAAGCAGGCTCCATGCACCGGGAGCCCGATGTGGGATTCGATCCCGGGTCTCCAGGTTCGCGCCCTGGGACAAAGGCAGGTGCCAAACCGCTGCGCCACCCAGGGATCCCTATCCATTCATCTTTCGATGGTCACTGAGGCTCCTTCAACAGTTTGTCTATTGTGGACATTGCTGCTATAAACATCGGGGTGTAGGTGTCCCAGCGTTTCATTGCATCTGTATCTTTGGGGTAAATCCCCAGCAGTGAAATTGCTGGGTTGTAGGGCAGGTCTATTTTTAACATTTTGAGGAACCTCCACACAGTTTTCCAGAGTGGCTACACCAGTTCACATTCCCACCAACAGTGCCAGAGGGTTCCCTTTTCTCCGCATCCTCTCCAACATTTGTGGTTTCCTGCCTTGTTAATTTTCCCCATTCTCACTGGTGTGAGGTGGTATCTCATTGTGGTTTGGATTTGTATTTCCCTGATGGCAAGTGATACAGAGCATTTTCTCATGTGCGTGTTGGCCATGTCTATGTCTTCCTCTGTGAGATTTCTCTTCATGTCTTTTGCCCATTTCATGATTGGATTGTTTGTTTCTTTGGTGTTGAGTTTAGTAAGTTCTTTATAGATCTTGGAAACGAGCCCTTTATCTGATATGTCATTTGCAAATATCTTCTCCCATTCTGTAGGTTGTCTTTTAGTTTTGTTGACTGTATCCTTTGCTGTGCAAAAGCTTCTTATCTTGATGAAGTCCCAATAGTTCATTTTTGCTTTTGTTTCTTTTGCCTTCGTGGATGTATCTTGCAAGAAGTTACTGTGGCCGAGTTAAAAAGGGTTTCGCCCGTGTTCTCCTCTAGGATTTTGATGCAATCTTGTCTCACATTTAGATCTTTCATCCATTTTTAGTTTATCTTTGTGTATGGTGCAAGAGAGTGGTCTAGTTTCCTTCTTCTGCATGTGGGTGTCCAATTTTCCCAGCACCATTTATTGAAGAGACTGTCTTTCTTCCAGTGGATAGTCTTTCCTCCTTTATCGAATATTAGTTGACCATAAAGTTGAGGGTCCACGTCTGGATTCTCTATTCTGTTCCATTGATCTATGTGTCTGTTTTTGTGCCAGTACCACACTGTCTTGATG
This sequence comes from Canis lupus familiaris, assembly GCF_011100685.1. Classification (NCBI taxonomy): domain Eukaryota; kingdom Metazoa; phylum Chordata; class Mammalia; order Carnivora; family Canidae; genus Canis; species Canis lupus. The sequence continues at coordinate 38,115,186 of NC_049227.1, forward strand.
ACCACAGCTTTGTAGTACAACCTGAAATCTGGCATTGTGATGCCCGCCAGCTATGGTTTTCTTTTTTAAAATTCCCCTGGCTATTCGGGGTCTTTTCTGATTCCACACAAATCTTAAAATAATTTGTTCTAACTCTCTGAAGAAAGTCCATGGTATCTTGATAGGGATTGCATTAAACGTGTAAATTGCCCTGGGTAACATTGACATTTTCACAATATTAATTCTGCCAATCCATGAGCATGGAATATTTTTCCATCTCTTTGTGTCTTCCTCAATTTCTTTCAGCAGTGTTCTATAGTTTTTAGGGTATACATCCTTTACCTCTTTGGTTAGGTTTATTCCTGGGTATCTTATGCTTTTGGGTGCAATTGTAAATGGGATTGACTCCTTAATTTCTCTTTCTTCAGTCTCATTGTTAGTGTATAGGAATGCCGCTGACTTCTGGGCATTGATTTTGTATCCTGCCACGCTGCTAAATTGCTGTATGAGTTCTAGCAATCTTGGGGTGGAGGCTTTTAGGTTTTCTATGTAGAGTATCATGTCATCAGCAAAGAGGGAGAGTTTGACTTCTTCTTTGCCAATTTGAATGCCTTTAATGTCTTTTTGTTGTCTGATTGCTGAGGCTAGGACGTCCAGTACTATGTTGAATAGCAGTGGTGAGAGTGGACATCCCTGTCTTGGTCCTGATCTAGGGGAAAGGCTCCCAGTGCTTCCCCACTGAGAATGATATTTGCTGTGGGTTTTTCGTAGATGGCTTTTAAGATGTTGAGGAATGTTCCCTCTATCCCTACACTCTGAAGAGTTTTGATCAGGAATGGATGCTGTAGTTTGTCAAATGCTTTTTCTGCATCTATTGAGAGGATCATATGGTTCTTGGTTTTTCTCTTGCTGATATGATGAATCACACTGATTGTTTTACGAGTGTTGAACCTGCCTTGTGTCCCGGGAACAAATCCTACTTGGTCATGGTGAATAATTTTCTTAATGTACTGTTGGATCCTATTGGCTAGTATCTTGTTGAGAATTTTTGCATCCATGTTCATCAGGGATATTGGTCTATAATTCTCCTTTTTGGTGGGGTCTTTGTCTGGTTTTGGAATCAAGGTGATGCTGGCCTCATAGAACGAATTTGGAAGTACTCCATCTCTTTCTGTCTTTCCAAACAGCTTTAGTAGAATAGGTATGGTTTCTTCTTTAAACGTTTGATAGAATTCCCCTGGGAAGCCATCTGGCCCTGGAGTTTTGTGTCTTGGGAGGTTTTTGATGACTGCTTCAATTTCCTCTCTGTTTATTGGCCTGTTCAGGTTTTCTATTTCTTCCTGTTCCAGTTTTGGTAGTTTGTGGCTTTCCAGAAGTGCGTCCATTTCTTCTAGATTGCCTAATTTATTGGCGTATAGCTGTTCATAATATGTTTTTAAAATCGTTTGTATTTCCTTGGTGTTGGTAGTGATCTCTCCTTTCTCATTCATGATTTTATTAATTTGAGTCTTCTCTCTCTTCTTTGTAATAAGGCTTGCTAATGGTTTATCTATCTTATTAATTCTTTCAAAGAACCAACTCCTGGTTTTGTTGATATGTTCCACAGTTCTTCTGGTCTCGATTTCGTTGAGTTCTGCTCGAATCTTTATTAACTCTCTCCTTCTGCTGGGTGTAGGATCTATTTGCTGTTTTATCTCTAGCTCCTTTAGGTGTAAGGTTAGCTTTTGTATTTGAGTTCTTTCCAGTTTTTGGATGGATGCTTGTATTGCGATGTATTTCCCCCTCAGGACTGCTTTTGCTGCATCCCAAAGATTTTGAACGTTTGTATCTTCATTCTCATTAGTTTCCATGAATCTTGTTAATTCTTCCTTAATTTCCTGGCTGACCCTTTCATCTTTTAGCAGGATGGTCCTTAACCTCCATGTGTTTGAAGTCCTTCCAAACTTCCTGTTGTGCTTTAGTTCTAATTTCAAGGCATTATGGTCTGAGAATATGCAGGGGATGATCCCAATCTTCTGGTATCGGTTCAGACCCGATTTGTGACCCAGTATGTGGTCTATTCTGGAGAAAGTTCCATGTGCACTTGAGAAGAATGTGTATTCAGTTGAGTTTGGATGTAAAGTTCTGTAGATATCTGTGAAATCCATCTGGTCCAGTGTATCATTTAAAGCTCTTGTTTCTTTGGAGATGTTGTGTTTAGAAGACCTATGTCGTGTAGAAAGCGCTAGATTAAAGTCACCAAGTATAAGTGTATTATTATCTAAGTACTTCTTCACTTTGGTTATTAATTGATTGATATATTTGGCAGCTCCCACATTCGGGGCATATATATTGATGATTGTTAAGTCCTCTTGTTGGATAGATCCTTTAAGTATGATATAGTGTCCCTCTTCATCTCTCACTACAGCCTTTGGGGTAAATTTTAGTTTATCTGATATAAGGATGGCTACCCCTGCTTTCTTTTGAGGACCATTTGAATGGTAAAGGGTTCTCCAACCTTTTATTTTCAGGCTGTAGGTGTCCTTCTGTCTAAAATGAGTCTCTTGTAGACAGCAAATAGATGGGTCCTGCTTTTTTATCCAGTCTGATACCCTGCGCCTTTTGATGGGGTCATTAAGCCCGTTCACGTTCAGAGTTACTATTGAAAGATATGAGTTTAGTGTCATCATACCTATTCAGTCCCTACTTTTGTGGATTGTTCCATTGGACTTCTTCTTAAAGGGGAATTTTGAGAGTCCCCCTTAAAATTTCTTGCAGAGGGATCCCTGGGTGGCGCAGCGGTTTGGCGCCTGCCTTTGGCCCAGGGCGCGATCCTGGAGACCCGGGATCGAATCCCACATCAGGCTCCCGGTGCATGGAGCCTGCTTCTCCCTCTGCCTGTGTCTCTGCCTCTCTCTCTCTGTCTCTCTGTGACTATCACAAATAAATAAAAATTAAAAAAAAAATAAATAAAATAAAATTTCTTGCAGAGCTGGTTTGGAGGTCACATATTCTTTCAGTTCCTGCCTGTCTTGGAAGCTCTTTATCTCTCCTTCCATTCTGAATGAGAGCCTTGCTGGATAAAGTATTCTTGGTTGCATGTTTTTCTCATTTAGGACCCTGAATATATCCTGCCAGCCCTTTCTGGCCATCCAGGTCTCTGTGGAGAGGTCTGCTGTTACCCTAATACTCTTCCCCATAAAAGTCAGGGATTTCTTGTCTCTTGCTGCTTTAAGGATCTTCTCTTTATTTTTGGAATTTACAAGCTTCACTATTAAATGTCGAGGTGTTGAACGGTTTTTTCGATTTTAGGGAGGGGATCTCTCTATTTCCCGGTTCTGAATGCCTGTTTCCCTTCCCAGATTAGGAAAGTTTTCAGCTATGATTTGTTCAAATACATATTCTGGCCCTCTGTCCCTTTCGGGGCCCTCGGGAACCCCAATTAAATGTAGGTTTTTCTTCCTCAGGCTGTCATTTATTTCCCTTAATCTATCCTCATGGTCTTTTAATTGTTTGTCTCTTTTTTCCTCAGTTTCCCTCTTTGCCATCAACTTGTCTTCTATGTCACTCACTCATTTTTCCACCTCGTTAACCCTTGTCGTTAGGACTTCTAGTTTGGATTGCATCTCATTCAATTGATTTTTAATTTCTGCCTGATTAGATCTAAATTCTGCAGTCATAAAGCCTCTTGAGTCCTTTATGCTTTTTTCTAGAGCCACCAGTAGCTTTATAATAGTGCTTCTGAATTCGCTTTCTGACATTGAATTGTAATCCAGATTTTGTAACTCTGTGGGAGAGAGGACTGTTTCTGATTCTTTCTTTTGAGGTGAGGTTTTCCTTCTAGTCATTTTGCTCAGTGTAGAGTAGGCCTTGATGTTTTATTTTTTATTTTATTTTTTTAAAGATTTTGTTTATTTATTCATGATAGACATAGAGAGGCAGAGACACAGGCAGAGGGAGAAGCAGGCTCCAAGCAGGGAGCCCGACGTGGGACTCAATCCCAGGACTCCAGGATCACGCCCCGGGCCAAAGGCAGGTGCTGGACCACTGAGCCACCCAGGGATCCCCAGGCCTTGATGTTTTAAATGATGCATCCAGGTCACTGGGCTGGAGAATGACACAGCCAGGTGCAAAGTCATGCCTGTCTTAGCCTGGCATGAAGTTGACTCTTCCGTTTTAATGAGCTGTCTCAGATCTCACTACGGCCAAATCACTTCCAAGACAAGGTAGGTTCTTGGGGTTCGTCTAGCTGGCTCTGCCCTTATCTTGTCCAAGACAAATTTCTAGAGCCATTCTAGAGAGTGACATTTGGAGAGGGTTGCCTCATACTTCTGTTTCACTGACAACTCAGGAATTGTGACCATACTGGCCACTTTTGTATATTGGCAGGTGACAGCTGCATTAAAAGATGGATTGCAATTGCACAAAAACATTACAAAAGGAGAGAAAATATTTGCAGGTCTTATAGCTGATAAGGACTTGATTCCAGGATCTATAAAGGACTCTTACAATTTAACAATGAAAAAACAACCCAATTTTAAAAAGCAGAGGTTTTGAATAGCCATTTCTCTAAAGAAGATACACAAATGGCCAGTAAACATATGAAAAGATGCCCAATATCAACAAATGCAAACCAAGGGATGCCTGAGTGGCTCAGCAGTTGAGCGTCTGCCTGTGGCTCAGGTCACGATCCTGGGATCCAGAATCGAGTCCCACATTGGGCTCCCCGCAGGGAGCCTGCTTCTCCCTCTGCCTGTGTCTCTGCCTCTGTCTCTATGTCTCTCATGAATAAATAAATACAATCTTAAAAAAAAACACAAACACAAACCACAGTGAGATAGCACTTCATACAGACTAGCGTGGTTATAACCAGTTGATGATAGCAAGTGCTAACAAGGACGTGGAGAAACTGAGATCCTCATACAGTACAGGTGGGGAACTGGGGTGCAGACCCTGGCAGCTCCTCAGAAACAGCTCAACATAAAGTTACCATATGACCCAGCAATTCTACTCCTGGTATTTACCCAAGAGAAATGAAAATACATATTCAGGGAAAAACCTAAAATTTTTATTTTATTTTATTTATTTGAGAGAGAGCAAGAGCAGGGAGGAGAGACGCAGGGAGAGGAAAAAGCAGACTCCCCATTGAGCAGGGAGGCCAATGCAGGGCTCAATCCAGGAACCCTGGGATCATGACCTGAGCCGAAGGCAGCTGCCTAACTGACTGACCCACACGGGTGCCCATTCACAGAAAAACTTGTACACGCATTCATAGCAGCACTATTCACAGGAGCCCCAAAGTGGAAACAACCAAATGTCTATGGGATGAATAGATAAACAAAAGTGGTCCATCCACACAGTGGAATATTATTCAGTCACGGAAAGGATAGGGTACTAACACCTGCTACGACACAACAGAAGCTTGCAGACATTGTGCTGAGTGAAGAGGGGGTTCAAGGGGGCACAGGGATGAGGAGTGATGCTAAGCATCATGGGGTTTCTTTCTTAGCTATGAAAATGTTCTCAAATTAGATTGTGGTGACGGTTGCATAATTCTGTGACTATAATGTAATTACTGAACTATATAAAGGGATGAAGGTTACATGAGGAATGGACCTCAGTAAAGCTGTAAAAGTAGCATTTTTCTTTTGGAAACTTTGGAGATAATTTCAACAGCGTGTATTGGATGGTATTTGGGAGTTGTTGTCAGAAGCAGTATTATGGGAAAGGTTTACAAGTCCTTATCTGCTGTAGATGGAAAATGCTTTTCAGGGATATCTGCAAGGTCCAGATTCCCCACTGCGCACAGATGCTTCCTTCTCCCCCTGTCTTGATGGAGGCCACCAGGAGACCAAATGACTTAGGTGGGAGTCATCCCCCTCCATGGTTAAACACAGACCAAACTCAGAAAATATGGTAACCTTACAGGTTGCTCATGGGTGAAGAGAAAGTACTTCTTATATGGAGTAGGTAATTGCAAGCCTGCAAGTAAGTAGTCTATGCTCAAGTTCTCTGGTGGAACCATGAGGGCAATGGGGACAGGGAGGATACTACATCTGAGGAACTGAGTACACCCTCAAATATGGCTGGGTGCCTTTCTCCAGCCTTCAGACTCTACTCACCTGGAGTTGAGCCTTATTTGCCAGAGGAAAACCAGACTGGAAGAGCCAACGTAGCATCAGAGGCTTGAAAACCTTTCGGGAATGAGTGATATTCATATTGGTAATTTTGTCACATTTATTCAAGGACCACAGTTGAACAAATACCCAAAGACTTTAAGATTCAGCTGTTATTTTGTTCAGAAGAGAAAAAACACATACAGGTTCTTCAAAACATAGCAAACAAACAAAGCTTTCCTTTAAGGAAGAGGTCCTATTGCAACCCTCTTAATTAAGAGTGGAAATCGAAGTTCATTTGCTTTTAGGTGACATCATTGACCAACAAAGTTGATTTAACAGACAGGTGTGGTGGGCTGAATCTGGCCCCCCAAGTATGTCTACATCCTAATCCCTAAAACCTGTAAATGTTACCTTATATGGCAAAAGGGACTGTGCAGATGTGATTACGAAACTTGAGATGGGGGGGTTATCTTGGATTATCTGGGTGGGCCCAATATAATCATGATGGCCCTTTCAAGAGGGTGCTGGTGGGTCAGAGCAAGAGGACAAGGTCATGTGGTGACAGGTGGAGGCGTGCACTTTGAGGATGGAGAGGCCACAAGCCACAGAACACGAGCAGCCACTAGCTGAGAAAGTTGAGGAAACAGATTCAGCCTTGGACACCTGAATTTTGATTCTGTGAAACTGATTTTGGACTTCAAGATTTGCAACTCTAAGAGATTATGTTTGTGTTGTTTGAAGCCACTAAGTTTGTGGTCATGTTATAGAGCCAACAGGAAACTGACACATGTAAACTATGATTAGGAGGGCCTTGTGACAGCAAAACTGTGCTACAAAAAGATGGATGAGGTGGGAGCCAGTGAGGAATCAAGAGGCTCTACTGGTGAGAGGCTAGAGATGGGGGCAAGGTAAGGCGCAGGTGTAGTAATGAAGACAAGCTCCTCTAACATTTAACATGGTTGCCAGGAAGGGGACTGCAGCATAGTCTAAAAGCCACTGAGCTTCCATTAAGTCTCTCTCTGCCCAAAAGGCAAGAGGCTTTGTCAACTGCATTCAACACACTGTCACCAGGATCTCTGATTCAGGCAGGACAGGGCCCTGCTGAACAGCTATTTCTCTTGGCTGGGTGTGGGCTTAGTCTAAAACTAAAATGATAGAAAAATAAGGTTCTTGTCCTTAAAGAGCTTTTACTGTGTATGGTACAGTTCCCCAACTTTGGCACTACTGATACTTTGGGCCAGGAGACTGGACTGTGTTGTGGGGCTGTCCTGTCCACTGTGGGACATTTAGCTGCATCCCCGGTCTCTACCCATGAGAGGCCAGGAACTAGAACTACCCTCCCTCTCCCTGAGTCATAACAACCAACATTTCCACACATGACCAAATGTCCTCTGGGGGCGGGGGTAAAACTGCTCCCAGGTTGACCACCACTGGTGTGCACAGTAGAGCAGGGAGTAACACAATAAAATCTGCCTGGAACCAGTCAGAGAAGGTTTTGCTGAGTAGGATGTTCCTGTGAGATGGGAGGTGGAGGAAGTAGTGGAGGGAGGTGCCAGGTCCTAAAATCAAAGGAGAAGCATGTGCAGAGGCCTAGGGGGTGAAGATGCAGCAAAGGACACAGCCCGGAGGTGACTGGCAGTGACTAGAAGATACAGATGCTTTTGCAAGAATGTCATCTACCTGTTTCCTGCTTGAGGCAGTGCACCACTCTACCAACAGTCTTCTCTGAACTCAGAGGTCAGCTGGCTTGCTCTGGGTGACTAAACACTATACTGATTGGGTTTGGATTCTTTGGATTCTTACTTTGAGATAGTGAAAGGATGGAATTAGATCAATTCTCTGGCCTCATTCCAGAACTTTTACATTCTATACAAATATATTTTGTGTGTTTTTAGAAAATTCATTTAGATACAATGTATCAAAAAAGTAATCAATTTTAATGGGTTTTAGTAAATGTGCTGAGATAATCCACTTATTTATAAATAACACTTCCTCACTCCAATCATTTTGTTATTCTTAAGGCTGCTGGCCTAAGTGAGGAAGGAGAACAGTAAGGGTTCCCTTTGGTATGTCCTTAGCTGTCTACACGCGCTATGTGCTTCTTTCCTGTTGTAGCTTTCCCCTGTCACCTGGGTGGGGGCTATGGCAGCTGTGTAGATTTTTCCCAATCAAAGGTGCTTTCATATAAATGTGTGCGTGCACATGTAAAAGCACTATTTACTTGGAAATCCTCTCCTCATACAAACATGTTCAAAGTCTCACTCCATGTGCCCTTTGTTAAGAATAGCCAGGAATTGCAGTAAGAATATTAGGGGATTTATATTCCAATGAACTTTTGCCTTGAAATTCTAGTGGGTCACTGATCTTTATTAAAGAAGTGTGTATGTGATAAAGATTGTCTGGTATGACAGTACATTAACTATATGTGTGATTTACCCTTGAACGTATTTAGAGAATAAATAAAGGGACAGGGGCACCTGCAGGATCAGCCAGATTGTCTTAGCAGTTACTCTCTGCTGGAAAGCAGAGACCTCAGTTCTCTCTCACCTAACACCCAGACCTGACATCTCTTCACTCTGTCACTGACAGGGTCACATCCCCCTTGATGTCTTCTGGGACTCCTCAGCAGCCAAATATGCACTGGCATTCCTTGAGGACTTCTTGCTTTCCCTGTAAGTCACACACACAGTCTGTGATTTACATGCAAGTCAGGGGAAGGAGAAACACAGAAGCCTTATAGATGCTTTCCTTCTGAACAGGGAGAATGAGGCTTGCTCTCAGTCCCCGTGGTGGAGTCTGTGGTGCTGGTGGAGGTTTGAGCTCTGGCGAAAACTTTTCCCACATTGGCTGCACTGGTATGGCTTCTCTCCGGTGTGGATTCTCTGGTGCAGCTTTAGGGTAGACTGGCGCCCAAAGCAGTTCCCACATTCTCCGCATGTGTAGGGCCTCTCCCCTGTGTGTACGCGCTTGTGTCTTTTCAGCTCCGAATTCCATGTGAAGCTTTTCCCACAGTCATCACATTTGTACGGCTTCTTTGCTGAATGGGTTAGCTGGTGACCAAGACGTTGCAAACGACTGCTCAGGCTCCTTTTGCTTCCTTTGCTTTTCTTCAGCTCTCTCAGTGGGTGGCTTTTCAAGGGGCTGCTGATGTATTCCAGTTCTCTGCAATGTCTCTGGTAGTGAGCGAATGGCTTCTGAGCATTCGGGGGACTGACCTGCTTCCGTGACAACCGGGATTCATTCATATTCGCCCCTCTCGTCTCAGGACTCTGCAGACTATTCCCTTTGGATCTGCCAGGGGACACTGCACATGGCTTTCCTCCTTTAGCCCCCTCTGGCTGCGGATTTTCCTTGTTGTCACTTTTCATTCTGGGAGTCTCTATAATTAGAAAGAATATGTTTCATTTTCTGGGCTTTGAAGAAATCTCAGCAAAAGAGCTAAGAAATATTCTCTAAGTGTGGTCCTCCACTGGCGACTTCCATTCAACTCATATGTGGCACTTGTTACACAAGCAGGCTGCCCCTGCATCCCCGTGGCTGCTGAGTCAGAATCTCTGGGGGGTAGAGTGGGGGTTGGGACCTGGAAATCTATAGGAGTAACAGGCTCCTGGGGTGATTGTTATTTATATCAAAGTTAAGAACCAAGTTCTCCAACCCCATCTCTCTTACCTACCTTTAGGGAAACGTTAGGAAAAGAAGAAATATGGAAAAGCAAACCCGTCAGACTTGAGCACCAATTAACAAATGAGAGAGTTGAACTTTCAAAACTGCAAATATACTAACATGGACACTGAATGATCACCACTATATCTTGAAATAATGGAAATCCAGCAAATGTGGAGTGTTTCTTCATTACAAAGTGACAGCATTAGGGTTACGAACTGCAATACGGGTTAGACATGTATCCTAACTTCAGAAACTCTGCAATTTCTGACCATCAGGATTGAGGATCAGGATGGATCCTGATGGAATGTCTGTGGGCAAGTTGGAGGATCTACAGCTGTGTTATCCCACAGGATTTCTTTTTTTTTTTTTTTTTTTTTTTTTAAATTTTTATTTATTTATGATAGTCACAGAGGGAGAAAGAGAGAGAGGCAGAGACACAGGCAGAGGGAGAAGCAGGCTCCATGCACCGGAAGCCCGATGTGGGATTCGATCCCAGGTCTCCAGGATCGCGCCCTGGGCCAAAGGCAGGCGCCAAACCGCTGCGCCACCCAGGGATCCCTCCCACAGGATTTCTGACAGATGGGAAGTATGTGTGTATGTGCACATGTGCACATGCAATTCAATATGGCAGCCACTAGCTACATGTGGCTACTGAGTCCTTGAAATGTAGCTAGCATGACTGAGAAACAGAATTTTTAATTTTATCTAATTTTACCTAATTTTAATTCAAACTTAAATAAGCACCCTAAGCACCCTATGCAATTATGGTCAACTGCTTTTCTTTTCTTTTTTTAAAAGATTGTATTTATTCATGAGAGAGAGAGAGAGAGAGAGAGAGAGGCAGAGACACAGGCAGAGGGAGAAGCAGGTTTCATGCAGGAAGTCCGACTGGGACTGGATCCCAGGTCTCCAGGATCCCACCCTGGGCCAAGGTGGCGCTAAACTGCTGAGCCACCGGGGCTGCCCCTCATCTGCTTTTCAACAAGGTTGTCATGGCAATTAATTGGGGAAAGAATAGTCTCTCAGTAAAGGGTGCTGGGGGCAGCCCCGGTGGCGGTGGCGGTGGCGGTGGCGGTGGCGGTGGCGGTGGCACGGCGGTTTAGCACTGCGGTTTAGCACTGCCTGCAGCCTGGGGTGTGATCCTGGAGATCCCTGATCGAGTCCCAAGTCAGGTTCCCTGCATGGAGCCTGCTTCTCCCTCTGCCTGTGTCCAAGCCATTCTCTCTCTCTCTCAATAAATAAAATCTAAAAAAAAAAAAAAGAGAGAGGAAAGTTTAAAGGGGATCCCTGGGTGGCTCAGTGGTTTGGCGCCTGCCTTTGGCCCAGGGTGTGATCCTGGAGTCCCAGGATCGAGTCCCACGTCGGGCTCTGTGTGTGGAGCCTGCTTCTCCCTCTGCTTGTGTCTCTGCCTCTCTCTCTCTCTCTCTCTCTCTCTCTCGTGAATAAATAAATAAAATCTTTTTTAAAAAAAAGGGGGTGCTGGGACAACTGGATTTTCACATGCAAAAGAATGAGGTTGGACCCCTGCCTCACAACACACAAATAATAACTCAAAATGAATCAAAGACCTAAATAGAAGAGCTAAACCAATGTTTCTTTGAGCAAAACATAGGTTTAAATCTTTGTAATTTCAGATTAGGCAATGGTATTTTAGATATGTCACCAAAAACACAAGCAAAGAAGAGAAAAACAGATAAATTGGAGTTGATCAAAATTAGAAACATCTGTGCTTCAAAGGATACTATCAAGGAAGTGAAATAACAACTCACATGGAGAGAAAACAGGTGTTGAGTATCCAGGGTATATAAAGATTTTTTTTTTTAAGATTTTTTATTTATTTATTCACAAGAGACACAGAGACAAAGAGAGGCAGAGACATAGGCAGAGGGAGAAGCAGGCTCCCTGTGAGGAGCCCAATGCAGGACTCAATCCTGGACCCCAGATTACACCCTGAGCTGAAGAAGATGCTCAACCACTGAGCCACCCAAGCGCCCCTATAAAGAACTCTTACAACAACAAAATACTGACCCAATTAATAGATGGGCAAAGGATCTGAATGGATATTTCTCCAAAGAAGATATACAATTGACCAATAAGCACATGAAAAGATGTTCAACATCATTTACCATCAGGGAAGTAAAGCCTCCATGAGATACCGGTTTTTACCTAATGAGACTGCTATAACCGAAACACGACAAGTGTTGACAAGGATGTGGAGAAATTAGAATTCTTACAGGGACTGCTGGCGGAAATGTAATACGGCACAGCTGCTTTGGAAAAGAGTCTGGCGTTTCCTCAAAAGATTAAACATAGAGCTACTGTCTGACCCAGCAATTCCACTCCTAGGTATATAGCCAAGAGAAATGAAAACAATGTCCACACAAAAACTCATCCACAAAAGTTCATAGCAGCACTATTCATGATAGCCAAAAAGTGGAAACACCTTCCAAATGACCATCAACTGATGAATAAACAAAACGTCCATATAATGGAATATTAGCCATAAAAACAAATGAAGTGGTGACGCATGTTACAACATGGATAACTGAAAATGTGCTCAGTGAAAGAAGCCAGTCACAGAAGAGCACAACATATATCATCCTGAAATATCCACAATAAGCAAATCCAGAGACAAAGGAGATGGTGGTTGCCAGGGGCCAGAGAGTGGGTGTTAGAAAGTGACTACCGAGGAGTCTGGGTTTCTTTTTGAGGTCATGAAAATTTTCAAGAATTGGATAAATGGGGATGGTCGCAAACGTGTGTGAATGTACTAAACAACACTGAAATGCATACTTCAAAGGGGTGAATTTTATACTGTATCTCCTTAATAAAATTTACATAGTCACATGTGGCTAGAGGCAACTTACTGGGCAGTGCAGCTCTGAAGGGAGGCATTACTGGATCTTGGAGGTGAGGAACATGATAATCCACCTTCGGGGATCAAATAAAAGGAGACAGGGCCCACAAGCGCACTGAGATGCCTGCAATGAGGCAGGAGAAGGGAATGTGTGTGCTCAGGGGCATGAAGCCCATAGGTTATAGGGCAGGACCTCAGCCAGGGTCACAGTTCTTTTCTGTTGGATGCCCCAGGTCTTCTTTATTCCTATGTTCCAAGAATAACCAATCCAAGGTGTTTCACTGCATGTAGCAAATCTTAGGGAACCAAGGTGATCCAACCTTTTGGAAATCTTCTTTAACCTGCTGACTGTCCCCTCTATTCACATCACTAAGACTGACCAAAGTGTCTCCGTAACTCAATCTGAGATCACAGTACTGAGTACAGCAGGGCCAGCAATCACTGGCATTGTACCATGGACAGGGAAATGGACACAAGGATTTAAAGCACAGACAATGTCACAGGAGGAGGAAGAGGCAGAAAACAATATGGACCAGGTCTTTTCCTCTAATGAGCATAACATTCTTTAGACCCCTTCTCAACATGGGACCATTTTAAGGGCTGGAACTCGGCCACATTTGTATGGATGTTCATCAACGGTCATATGTGGATCTGTCTTCATTATAAGCAGCTCTGAAGGGGACAGAGTAGATAATCCTGTTGTGCACTGGACTGTCAAAGAGTCATTAATAGAAAATGACAGAACCACACTTCTTATATATACTATCACTGCCATTCTAATCAATGAAATTCATTAGGGAATAAAGACCTACAGTAACATAAAACATTTGAAAAACCAAGGTGCGGTCTATGGGTTTTCAGAACCACAAGATGTTCTGATGGAGGTAAAGAATTTTGGAGAGGGAGAGAAGAAGCATGGAGTGTTTACCTGTCCCAGCCAATTTGGGGCCTGGTTCCTGAAGGGGCGGGGATTTTTCCCAATGATGAGAGCTCAGCTGATCCTGAGATCCCGCCTGGGAAGGCTCCTCCACAGAACTCTCTCTGGGATACCTCCTAGGAGTTTGCAGTTGAAAGTCTGGGAGTTCCTGTTCTCCAAGCTGAGATCCAGTCTTCTCCAAGAGCACCTTCTGCCCTTGCATACAAACGGCCACCTAGGAACAAGCCCTATGCATTAGAGCACAGCTCAAGGACTGACTGGGGACAGCTTGACCTCTCACTGCTCTGTAATGATCCCTTTGCCCTGGGAATTACCCATAACAGCCTGGAGGCCAACTTTGAGAGACTGTGGAAACTCTCAAAGGTAGCATAAGGAAAGACATGCAGAATGACTAGGGAGATTAATCCTAACCCGTGGAGGCTGCTTCAAACCAGCTGAGACTTCCTGAGTGGGTGCCCCTAAATGAGGGTCTTTCTTAGAGCCTCAAAGTCATAAGAGAAAGCACAGATAACAAGGTCAGTCATGACACTGGCACAGCAGTATCTCACCCTATGTCCATCCGCCTCCTTACTTCTATTGAAAATAGGCCCCACTGGATCAGGAAGGAATATGATCAGGCCATTAAAAAAACTAGTAAATCGTCCTGCCCAAGGCTTCTCTGGTAAGGAGATCCCAGTGGTAGCAGGGCTCTGAGAGGACTACCCACCCTGTTTCCGACTGCCTCCATTCCTCAAAGCACGTGGTAGTTTGCTTTCTGCCTAGGCCCTGACTGGGGTCTGACCTGTAGATAGGGGTTGGAAGAAATACCCACCAAGTGAGCTGCAGCTTCCTGATCTGAAGGGAAGACACTTCACCAAAGCAAGGTCTACCATGAAGTTCCACCCAAGTCAAATTCCTACCCTACATGACCCTGCTGCTAAGAATCCTGACCCTAGGAAAACTTCAGAAGGAATGGGTGTGGGGAAATGTGTGGGCAACAATGCAAGGACCTTACTTGACCCTCTGCTTCCTCACTGGAGTGCCAGTGCCTGGGTTTTCTGAAAACCTGTTATTTTTCCCAGGGGGTGTTCCCAAATAGAGGTCAGAAGCCACATCTGAAGCCATTTCTGGACTCTGGCTAGGGAGGGATCCAGAGAGCAGATACTATCCAGGTGACAAAGAAATCCTGGGACCATGAGAGAGGGCCCTCCTTACCCACTGCTTTGGTCTCTTGGCTGCTCTTTGAAAATCTTCCACCAGGGTCACAATCTCCTTGCTGCTCATTGGACATCGATGCCTGACCCGAGCCTGGATCTCCGGAGGCAGGATGTTCAGGAACTGCTCCAGCACCAGCAGCTCCAGAATCTGCTCCTTGGTGTGCAGCTCGGGCTGCAGCCACTGACGGCAGAGCTGCTGGAGCCTGGAGAGGGCCTCCTGGGGTCCGGACACCTCTTGGTAACAGAACCGTCGGAAGCTCTGGCGGGAGAGCTCAGGATCGGGGCGGTCTTTTTGCAGAGTGGGTTCCCGTTTGTCTTCCAGCTTTGCTATAATGTGTCTTTCTGGCTTGGAAGAAGTCTGAATGTGGGACTGCGAGCTCAGAGTGATCTCCATCTTGGCCGCCATCTCGGGGCGCCGGGCTCTCTCTCCTTGAAGAGGCTCAGGCCTTTGGGCTCATGGTTCCGTACAAGTCTGTCCCAGTGTTAGCCAGGTGCTGGGGAGGGCGTGACAAGGCCAGGCCCCAAGCTCCTGAGTGCACCACAGGGCCTGAGGGTGGGGACAGTCTGTCCCCCTGGCACTTTCCTCAACTGCCTTGAAATAGAGGAAAGTCATAACGTCCTGCAGGGAACTGGGGGGAAATCCTTCTTTTATTTCATCGACAAGCGCACAAGGTCTCAGAGGAATTGCGCAACCTGCCGTTACTGGCGGTCGGGAAACCCCAGGAAAAGTTGGAGTTGTCACACAGGTGGCCTGCGCCACCTCCCCGGCAGCCGGGCGGCGCGGGCCTCGAGCATCTCGCCGGGAGCTGGGGGGGCAGGGGCGCGGAGCGCGCGGAGGGCCCGGCTCGCCGCAGGGCAGGCGGAGCGCCGCGTTTGCTCGCTCCCGACAGCCGGCAGGCCCTCCGCGCCGGCCTCCGAGGGCGCCCGGGCAGCCCCCGAGATGGGAGACGCTACGGCTCTGAGGCCCGCGGCTCAACTTCGTGGCTGCGTGCGAGCCCGGGGTGGCGCCTGAGGCGACAGCGTCCCTGACTGCCTGCACCCCACGCCCACCCGCCGCCGACTCACCTCTCAGGGGACCCGGGATGCGGCACCCAGGTGCCAGGGCTGGGGCGGGGCCGAGGCCGCTCGTCGCGGACACTCCCACTGGCTGAGGAGGAATGACGCGAGAAGTACTACGGAGGGCCCGCCCCCTCCCCTGGGGGATTGGCTCCCAGAGGGCGGCCTTTCGCGTCTATTTGCTGCTGAGTCTCTTCGAGCTAGCAGGAACGGCGACCGGCCTTCGTAGGGCACGCCGGGAGCTGTAGTCCAATGGCTCTGCTCACGAGCATGCGCAGCGGGTGGACGGGCGCCGGGGGATCCAGGCATTGACTTCCGGACCCGCGGCTGAGCGACTTGGTGAGTGATTTGCTTCCTCGTGGCCGCGGGCTCAAAACGAGGTCCGACGTCAGCCTGCCAGCCCCTCGCCACTGCGAGTCTTTTCAGGGCTGTGGGCACAGGCCCGGACAGCACCCCTCCCTCGAGCCGGCCAGCGGGACTCCCTGCGGGCTGTGACCTGAGGTGGCTTTTTTTTTTTTTTTTTAATTTATTTTATTTTATTTTATTTTATTTATTTATTTTTTTTTTTTTCTGAGGTGGCTTCTTCACGCCGCCGCGGAGTCTCCCGACCCTCGCGCCCCGGACGATCAGGGCATTAACGCCGAGCGAGACGCGCACCAGGCGGCTCCCACCTCGTCCTGCTTTCCACCGAGCGCCCGGGTCTTCGCTAGAGTGAAACACCAGAGCAGCGTTCTCAAACCAACTACAGACGACACGTTAGGGGTCAAGAGGAGCACAGGCTCCGTCTTTGCAGGGAATTACGATAGCATTTACTGAGTTAGTCATCAGGATAGGGTGCGGGACGGAGAAAATCTGCGGCATGGCAACATCTTCGGGGGCTGGACTTGGCTGCCGAGGAGCTGTGCCTTGTGAGGCTCCTAAATGCTACTAGTAGCGCCTTCCACTTCTCTATCTACAGCCTCTTGGGGCGCAGTATGTGTAAAAAAGATTATTAAGTGAAGGAAGTTCAAGTTCTTTGGAAGAAGAGCAACCTTGATCCATTTTTTTTTAAGTTTTTTTTTTTTTTTTTTTTCTTCCTGTGAACAGGTTCACTCCTTTGGTGGAGTACTGGAGTATTGAGTCACACAATTACATCCTCCAGATTCAGCAATTCCTAGGAAATTTGGAACTTCTCCCACTCCACCTGTAGGTAAAACCTCAGAGACTTTTGACAGGCTCAGTTGACGTCAGATGCCACTCCTGGGGTGGGGGTTGTGTGGGGAGGGGGGTCTTGTAATGAATAGCTGCACCGGAGCTGGAGGAGTTTAGAGGGGCTAGATCACAAAGGAAAAAGATACATTCAGAAGAAATACTGGAAACTAAAAGCATACATCAAGCCAGTCAATTCTCCTCCACACTATGTATCCTGGTGGTGGTAGGGAGGAGGGTGTAAATGATGAAGGGGTTAATCCAGAGGTACCTACCGGGAAGGTGGCTCCTGATTCTTGAGGGGAGGGAGGGCGAGGAACAAGACCCTGGCATATGGTGAACACGAGAAAGAACAGCTGGACTACACTGTGAAAGTAGTTTGGGAAATTCATGAGCACACACCAGTCCGGCTATAGAGAAAGCTGTTTGGATATTTCCAGTGCTTTAGATCCTCAGATTGTAGAGGGAGCAAAGGAAGAGGACAGAAGGTACATCACGAGAAGTAGAGGGAAGGAATGGGAGATAACTTTATGCCTTTTCCATTTTCTGCAGCCTCCCTTCCAAGTTGAGTCTTTTCCAACTGTGATTGTGCACCACTAAGCTATTCTTATGTCTTTCTGATTCTAGAAAGACTTTCACTGGTGTTCAGGAGACTGGCTTCCCCATGATGTGAGAAGAAATGGAATCTGATCTCCAGGGTAGAAGTGGCTACCAGTCAGCCAGTTTGCTGAAGCAAATCATGGCTGCACCAAGGAGTCCCCAGGCATACCTATTCCCATGCAAGAACTGCTCACAGGGACAGAAATCAACCTTTCACAGCAACAACCCCGACCCTGAAGCTTCCCGCCAGCACTTCAGGCAGTTCTGCTACCAGGAGGTAGCTGGCCCCCATGAAGCTTTCAGCAAGCTCTGGGAACTCTGTTGTCAGTGGCTAAGGCCTAAGATACATTCAAAAGAGCAAATGCTGGAGCTGCTGGTTTTGGAGCAGTTTCTGACCATCTTGCTGGAGGAGATCCAGACCTGGGTGAAGGAGCAACATCCAGAAAATGGTGAATAAGCTATGGCTCTGGTTGAGGATATACAGACTGGGTCTGGACAACAGGTGAAAAGAGACATTCAGAACCTGGTGAGTTCAGTAATGAAGAATTGAGTGAGAAACACAGGAATCTGGTTAGTGGAGAGAGAGCCCAGTGGAGAAATGCACAGTAGCCCTCCACCACCCACCAGAAACTATGCGCTACCTAGGGTGGTCCCGTGTTCTGTATCTGTGGGGAGAATTTCTCATTCGCTGCAATAATGTAGACACTGATAAATTCAGTGAATGTTTAGGGTCCCTAATACAGATGTAAAAGCTCAGATAGCTCCAACAGAAGGTCAGGGAATGGCCAACTATCCCTCACTCAGGAGTAGGGGAATGAGTTGGTGAATTAAAACCCAGAGTCTCCTGCTGAGAGGTTCCCTGAGTGCAGATGCCATGTGTTCAACAGTTAAGAAGTTGTATCAGAGCTGCTCCTGCTGCCGGGTTTCAGGGGTCAGTATGGGGCAGGTGATGCTTTCACAAAGTATGCACTTGTCAAAAAGAGACTAGGTCTGACATCCAGTCAGCGTAACCATATTGTCCTTTTAGGAGAAGGGAGGTGAGAAAGGCACAGAAGGACAAAAGGAACATGGCTTTGGTTGTGGGATTTGTGGGCAGAAGACAAGTGAGATCCCAGAGTCTGAGAGAGGCACATAGTAATGAGAAGTGTGGGTCAGAGGGACACTGTAGCCTGAGAGCCTCTGGTCACCAGGAAGTAGCTCGCTGGGTGCAGAGACTGCATGGCTGCAACGGGAGGTGCTGGCTTCCATCTTCAGGGACAAGGGAGACCTCTCCTTGGGCTGTGGGAGGAAGAGTGGTGCTGACATAATGTGGAGAAGGCAGAGCCGTGTGGTGGGGACACATTAGGGTCCGAACTGAGGAAGTTCACGAAGGATCCATGGGATTGGGATAGTTAGTAACACCTGGGAGGGAGGGGAGCCGGGCAAGCAGTAGCACATGCGTGGAGGCAGTTTGGAGAAGTGAGGAGCAGGAGCCCCTGCATGCTGATAGTCATCCTGCTCCAGATCTCCTCGCCCTCTCTCTGTGGTGACGGTCTCTCCTGTGACACCCACATTTCACAGCCAAGCTGTTTATGGGAGCAAACGGTATAGGAATGTAAGGGTTAAAGAGTGACCTGAAATCTATCTGGGATGTGAAAGGCAGAGCATGAAACAGGTGAGCAAGAAGTGGAGGTGAGAGGGAGCAGGGGAGGTTGGCAGCACTTGCCAGGACGCCAGCTGCCGCTGTGTACCACCCCTCAGTCACTTGAAGGACAGTTGTAAGCTTGGGACGTAAGGGATGCAGGTGGCTCTGAGTGACCCAGGGAGCGTTGAGGTACCTGTAGTGTGTCACGTATTGGGGATTTCCCAGTGAACAGGGCAGGCGTGGTCCCTGGCCTGCAGGAGCCCGCACTCCATGGGGGAAAGAGACAACAAGCAAAGGAAGGCAGATACTTTCAGAGAAGTGCTCTATGGGACCGAGCCAGCTGCTGTGCTGGAGAATGACTGGGGGGGGGGGGGGGGGGGGCGCGGCTGACAGGAGTGGGTGTGGCATCTCCAAGGGAACACTGGAGCTGAGCTGAGGGAAGGAGCAGCTGTCTCAGGAGCCTCAGGGGGCAGAACATTTGGCACACTTGGCAGGGAAGTGAGGGTTGGCTTTGGGATCCAGGAGAAGAGGTGTAGGGCAGAAGGCAATGTCAACAGGGACAGTATGAGCTGAGCTTTAACAAGACCTATTAGATTCTGTGTAGGCAGAGGGTGGATGACAGTCTAGCAGCAGAGTCCTGGAGCAGGCTGTGGGGTTCAGACAGGGCCCAGGGGAGGGCTTTCTCTTCTGCTGAGCCAACTGAGCAGATTTAGTGAGGCCCTGCACGTCGGGGGAGAGGCCCCACACGCAGTGGTGGCAGCAGTGTGCCATACAGGAGGCTGACGTGCTCACCTGCAGCAGATGTGCTCCCTGATCAGCTCTTGGCCATGCCACTACTCTGCTCGGTGCTTTCAGGTAATGGTCTTAGTCACTAGAGACAAGGTGAATGAGACCAAATTCTATTCTTTATTATTATTCTTTTTTAAGTTACAAGGGCCCTGAGAGTATTTCTCTTCTGCTTATGTCCCATGTCGTTTCCTAATGCCACTCATAAGGGCTTTACAGTCCATGAGGCAGGGATTTATAGTGACAGGTAATGGGTTCTGTTCTCAGGTCTTAGATTCTGAGGACTGGAAAGTGCTGAACGAAGAGACAACCCTGTTGGGAGCAGCTAGAGAGTCCCAGAGATCCCACCTGAAATAGGTTCATCCAGAGGAAAGCACCTTGGAAGGGTCATGGAGCTCACAACAAAGAGCAGGGGAACAGTCAGAAGGTAAGCAGAAGTCTCTGCCCTCATTGGGGGCTAGGGAGGAATGCAGGTCTAAGCTTGAGTAAGGTGCGGGGTTCTAGATTCAATGCTTTTAAAATAGTCACAAAACAAAATTTGAAATGCTACCTGAGGGTAATAGCACTTAGGGTGATTTCTTATGTGTCACCCTAATTCTCCTTCACTACAATTTAATTCTATTACTTCTAAACCAGGTATATTCACATCTGTACAATTACCCTCACACACACACCAGCTTTTCATGTACTTGAGACAAAACCCCTTTCTCATCCAGCTTAATTTTTGGTGAGTCAGTCAGAGGGAGAAAGAGAATCGCAAGCAGTTTCCCAGCTGAGTGCAAACACGGATGTGGGGCTTGATCCCAGGACCTTCCGATCATGACCAGAGCCAGAGACAGATACTTAACAGACGAAGCTACCCAGGCTCCTAGAAAAAAATTCAAAACATTTTTTAACTGGAGTGAAATTCATATAACAAAATTAACCATTTTCAAGTGAACAGTCCAGGAGCATTCAGCACACACGTTCACAAGGTGATACAATCACCACCTCTATCCAGTTCCAAAACATTTTCAGCCCCCCAAAAGGAAACCCTGGACCCATTGGGGAAGTTATTCTTTATTCTGTGGATTTGCTCATTATGAAATTTCTAAAAAGAGTATCCTACAACAAGTGACCTTCCCTGCCTGCTCACCCTCACTGAGCAGATGTCAAGCCTGCATCACTACTTTGCTCATTTCAAGGCTGAATAATACTCCATTAGGGGGTCAGACCAAGGTTCTGTCTTTCTACATCTCTTCCAGTGAAGCACTGTGGTTGTACACGTTTCAAGACCACCCACAACCACTGCTGCCTTGTAAGCTTCCATTATAGAGTGATCAGTAACTTATTTTTAAAATTTTACTTATCTAAGTAATCTCTACACCCAACCTGGGGCTCAAACTCCAACTTCAAGATAGTCACATGCTCTTCTGACTGAGTCAGTCAGGCGGTACGCCTATTCAGTAAGTTGTCTTTACTTAATCTAAATCCTAGAGGAAAACATTACATATTCACACTGTTTGTGTTGTCTACCTTCCGTTTGTGAATTGTCTACCTTCCGTTTATGAAATGGAAAAGTGTCTAACAGGTCTATTTGTTATAGTGTTTTCTAAGCAGATGAAACAATGAGTATCAGTATAAATCCTAGCATTTTTTTTTTTAAATTCTTGGAAACATTGCCACCCTCTGGTGTGTGGCTTCTGAGACTTTGGGGTTGAGTTTGAAGGGGGGCAGGACTAACCATTGCCTGATTCCATTTTTACTGCTCACCCTGCCTTCAGGCTGCTCAGATCCCAAGTACTGTAACCTCCTCAGGATCACATCTTGTGGTGTCCTCTGAGGCTCCATTAATAAGTCAACAAAACAACCATTTCCTTACTAGATTCTTAAAATCTTTTTTTTAATTTTTATTGATTTATGATCGTCACAGAGAGAGAGAGAGAGAGAGAGACAGAGAGACAGAGAGGCAGAGACACAGGCAGAGGGAGAAGCAGGCTCCATGCACCGGGAGCCTGATGTGGGATTCAATCCCGGGTCTCCAGGATCGTGCCCTGGGCCAAAGGCAGGCGCCAAACCGCTGCGCCACCCAGGGATCCCTCCTTACTAGATTCTTAAAGAGGGATTTCAAGAACAGAATATATATGCTAGCGTGAAAAAAATAAAAGGCTTGAGTTACTGTGCTATTTTGAGTACTAGGGTCATCTCTGGGGCCCAGGTGAGGTGTGTTTGATGCATGTTGTCTCCTGAGGTTCCCATTTCACTCTAAGCCCAAGCCCCTTCCTCCCCAAGATGTTAGAAAGATCATGAGGTCCACACATTGGCACACCTTTGCTTGCTGTCTATCCATCTGATGTCTCTACGTGGCCCTTTGCTCCCCCTGGTGCTTCCCAGGGAGGAAGCCTGTGGTCCCATCTCTGCCCCATGCCAGGCAACAGCAGTGCTGTTTTATGGGTAGCAGCGGCCCCCCATGTTGTTACAGGGACCGGTCCCATGTGAGGACAGAGCCGGATCCCTCTGTCAGGAAGGACAGACGCACGTGGGCTTTGCACAGAGGGCCCTCTACAAGGGGGTGACATGGAAGAAGGACAGAAAGAACTCTCTGGGTAAGGAGGTCCCGTCCCACAGGTCCAGGCTGGCTGTGTTCATTTGCTAAGAGAGAGACATAGACCAGAAGATGCAAGAAAGAAGGCCACAGGCAGGAGTGTGGAGACTGTTGGGGCGAGGGAAGCAGGAGACAAACAGGGAGAGTCTGAGCATAGGAAGGACACGCAGACTGCAGGAAAGGTAAAGCTAGGCGCCAGAGGGGTGAGGACAGGGCGGACAGCACCTGTGACAGCGAGCGGGAACAAGGCGGGGGCAGGATGCAGGAAGCAATGGGGACTGAGTGCGGAGGTAAAGCCTGGGGCCGCGTGTAGCTGGGACAAACGAGGCACCATCCGAGGGACACCACAGCGACGCGAGTGAACGTGCGCTCACACACCTCGGAGAGCATTCCCGATGGGCAGGGGTGAGCCTGGCATGCACCTGAGCTGTGCTGCTGTGCTACTAGGCCCAGACCTTCAGGAGGCAGCCAGCCCTTGCAGGGTGTCACACCAGGAGAGCCACACGCCCTCAGGAATTACCCCAACTGTGGACATGGGCGAGCACCACAGGTCACACAGGTCACCTCACGAGAAATGGGGGGGAGGGGATTCAGGAGAAAGAGAAACAAAAGGGCGGCTCTGGTAAATACTCCACAACCCCTTATCATCAGAGGATGGCCTTTCCACTCTGCTGAACGTCTGTGTTTCAGGAGAGGAGCCCACTGTGCTGGCTTCCCAGGGATGGCAGCTCAGTCGTGGCAGAGCTGCACAAACCATGTGTCACCTCCTGGGCTGCTAACCTTACTTACCGTGTGGGATGCAGGCCCCTGTATGTCATCGTGTCCCCTGTCTTTGTACAGCAGGCGGGCCCTGCGGCGATGCACCCAAGCCAGTCTTGGCCATCGTCTGGAATGCTCAACATCATGAGGAACTCCAGACTCCTCAGCACAGCCAGCCCGACAGGATGGTGGCAGAATGACTCAGGGAGCAGGGGCTTCTGCGGGCCCCAGGGCAGTCTCACACCAAGTTCCATGGCCTGGGGTCGAGATACCGCAAGGGGAGGGGAGGCCGTGTGCCCGAGCCCTGTGTCCTTTCTGAGAAGTGCATGCCCTCTCAAGCTCCTGGGCCTCTGCACCCAAGGAGGCAAGCTGTGCTGTTCCTGGCCAGGAGGGAAGGGCAACAGAGGCTGGAGAGCTGAGCCAGCAGGAGGGCGAGCCCATGGAGGCTGGAGAAGGGGCCTGGACAGATGGTGCGGCCAGGGATGGAAAGACTTCCAGGATCCTGACCGGGAAGGAGGCCTCACCTGCCAGTCCTGTTCCCACACACATGGGTAGCAGTGCTGGCTCTGACCGCCAAGGCACAGCTGGGAAGTCCACCCAGAGTCCCTCAGGCCAGCACTCGAGAGGGAGCTGCCTCTGCTGCTGCCATGCTCAGTGCCCTGCTGGCCGGCCCTTGTTCCCTTGCCCTCCAGTGACAGTCCGCCTCCACCACCTCTTCCACGGAGTACATGGTGTTTTTCCTGTGCAGCTCCTATCCTCGGTTTTCTCAGACTGCCACAGGCCTCCAGCCTGGACTCTGTCCCCTTCTCCTCCAGCATCACCCTCCTTTCTTGAGCTGAGTGTGGGCCGGCCGTGTCCTGGCAACACACTTTCTGCTCGTTTCACCTGAGCTCAGGCAGCCTGTTGTTACTCTGGTGCAGCTGTAAGGATTCCAGGTGGAGCCTGGCTGGCAGGCTGACAGACTGGCAGGTGACAGAGCTGACCTCTCTGCCTTGCATGTGTCACTGTGTTCGAACATCCAAAAAGACCACAGTGTGGGACAGTAGGTGGAATCTAGGGGTGTTTCCCCGTGACCACAGGGTTTGGAGCTTGAAAATACTACAGCTGGAAAAGAAACTAGGCTATCCCTTAGCAGAAGGCTGAATACTGTGAAGAATTCCATCCCGGGGGCCCCTGGGTGGCTCCATTGGTAAAGCACCTGCCTTCGTCAAAGGTCATGATCTCCGGGTCTTCAGATTGATCCCCACTTCAAGTTTCCTCCGTGGGGAGTCAGCTCCCTCCTCTCCTTCTGCCTCTCCTGGTCCCCACCTCGCCCTGCTCATACTGCCTCTCTCTTTCTCTCTCAAATAAATCAATAAAATCTTTGTATTTAAAAAAAAAAAAAAGACTCAGGATCCCTGAATGGCTTAGTGGTTTAGTGCCTGCCTTTGTCCCAGGGCATGATTCTGGAGTCCTGGGATCGAGTCCCATGTCAGGCTCCCTGCATGGAGCCTGCTTCTCCCTCTGCCTATGACTCTGCCTCTCTCTCTCGAATGAATGAATGAATGAATGAATGAATAAATAAAACCTTAAAAAAAAGACTCCTTTTAGGTATTTCCTTTATGCTGCTTTAACTCTAACTTTCCTCAATGCTCTGTTCCTTCTCCACAGTCCAGTGTCTTTGTTCCCTCAGGTCTTGAGATCAAGAACAAAACTAAAAAGGAGAATCAGAAATGGGATGGTTTGGGGCAAGCAGAAGCGAAGAAGACCCTATGGAGAAAGTCTAGTGAGACGTTTTGGCGCCCTGAGCCCAAGAGAGGCCAGAAAGGCGAGCCTCTGTTAAGAGGGCAGTGGAGATGCCCTGCAGGGGAGCAAGAGGGGAGACCCCCATCCCAGGAGAGGTGGAGTCAGCAGATACTCCGTGCTGGGGAGAAGGCCTATGCCCATGTCCTAAGCCTGGGAGATGGCTCTTGGGGCTCTCCCTGTCTCCACCAGCCAGTCGCTCAAGTGGAGAAATCATCGAAGTGCCAGCAGTGTGGGAAAAGCTTTAGTTGAGGTTCTTACCTCGTTCGGCACCAGAGAATCCACACAGGAGAGAAGCCTCACAGGTGCAGGGAATGTGGGAAAGGCTTCAGCGAGCGCTCCAATCTCACTGCCCACCTAAGGACACACACGGGGGAGCGACCCTACCACTGTGGGGAGTGTGGGAAAAGCTTCAACCAGAGCTCCAGTCTCATTGTACATCTTCAACCAGAGCTCCAGGACCCACACTGGGGAGAAGCCTTACCAGTGCACCACCTGTGGGAAGAGATTCAACAACAGCTCCCAGTTCAGTGCTCACCGGCGAGGCCACGCAGGGCAGGGCCCCCACCCATGTGCACAGTGTGGGAAAAGCTTCAAGATCAGCTCCCGTTCCAGTGCCCAGCAGAAGACACGCTGGGGAGAAGCCCTCCACGTGCTCTGGGTGTGAGAAAAGCTTCCCCAAGAACCCTGTCCTCATCCGCCAGCAGGGGGCACACAGAGAAGACACACTCACACCCCAAGAAGGGACACGGGCTATGAGGGTGTAGGAAAGCCAACAGATCAGTTCTGTAGTTTGAGTCTCTCCTGGAACTTCCATTGGTTTCTGGATGGGGCCTACAAGTATCCTAAACCAATACAGACAACTAGCAGCTGCTCTAGGTCTTTCTACCTGAGAAGAGGTCCTGCTTTGTATCCCAGCCACTCACAGAAGAGGAAAGCAGGAAGGATGGGTTAAGCCACAGGGGACAGCTACTCTAAGTGACTTACTCTCAGAGCAAGCATGGTATCTGGGTTCCTCTTTCTAAGATTTCTCATCTACATCACCCCCATCCAGGTTCCTGCTTCCTTGTCAGTTATATTTAATGGTTTCTACAGG
The DNA here is from genome assembly GCF_011100685.1 of Canis lupus familiaris. NCBI lineage: Eukaryota > Metazoa > Chordata > Mammalia > Carnivora > Canidae > Canis > Canis lupus. The sequence continues at coordinate 38,141,394 of NC_049227.1, forward strand.
TTTATATGCATTACTATTTCTAATGAAAATAAAGGTGTTCCCCCTTCCACTCTCTTAACCTTTGGCGCTAATTTTCTGTGTTAGAAACTTTATCTTTGGGGATCCCTGGGTGTCTCAGTGGTTTAGCGCCAGCCTTTGGCCCAGGGTGCGATCCTGGAGTTCAGGGGTTGAGTCCCACATTGGGCTCCCAGCATGGAGCCTGCTTCTCCCTCTGCCTGTGTCTCCCTCCCTCTCTCTCTCTGTCTCTGCCTATCTTAAATAAATAAATAAATAAATAAATAAATAAATAAATAAATAAATCTTAAAAAAAAAAAAAAAGAAACTTTATCTTCAGGGTGCATAGGTAGCTCAGTCAGTTGACTCTGACTTCAACTCAGCTTATCACCCTGGGGTCTTGGGATCGAGCCCTGCAATGGGCTTCCTGCTCAGCCATGAGTCTGTTCTCCCTTTGACTCTGCCTCTCCCACCACGTGTTCCCTTGAGCTCACTCTGAAATGAATAAAATCTTTAAAAAAAAAAAAAAAGGAAATTTAATCCTCACATAGAGGCACAGAGATCTTGAAGGATCCAAGGGTAGACCCTTCCTCAGCTCAGTAGGATATTCAGAGAAGCAGCAGCTTTTTGGGGGTCGGTGGCTGTCCCATGCTGAGAGGGGACACCACAAGTGTAAGAAGACCCAAGAGGAAGGAAGGGGGTTGATGAGTACTAAGAAACAATCTATAACTCACTGATTCTGAAGAGACTTAGATATTTCCTTCTCTGAAATTCAATGCATAAAACCTGGTAAAAGGTGAGCATGTTGTCTCAGTTCCTGGCCTGTGCAACCCAGATGTTAGTACCTTGTCCAGGTATGGTGAGAGCGAGTGTCATGGTTTCTGCCGCAGTCTTTTTGAGGATTTAATAAGAGCAAAGAACAATATTCTACCTCCAAACCCCCTTCCCTTCAAAAAATTTAATTTGGGGAAGCAAAGCGAAGTAAGGCAAGTCCTAGGAATACATGTCAGTGTTTCCTACAGTAGAGCCTTACCTGGGCCCCCCACATTTCCCTGCACACACTGTCCCCAGCACGGCCCTCACGACAGCCTGTTCAGCGCAGTTCCCAGAGTCCCAGGCTTCATTCTCTACACAGAGTGGTAAAAAGAATGCTTTTCCAGAGCCTAGGGGAAGGCAAACAGATGGGCTTCACTGAACATCATGGTGGGAACAGAGAGGCAGCCCAGAATGGATCAATTAGGGAAGGCTTTGGAGGCCTCCTCCAAGAGCCAGTTTTTCTGAATGAGGAAATGGAGGTCAATAGAAAGAACAAGGAATGCAGATGCGAATGAGACTGCTCTAGAAGGCTCCTCCCACTCCCAGGGTATTGTGGGCAGGGAGTTGGGGGCAACTGCTGCCTGCCACCCTGTGGAAGGAGGGGGCTGCCCCCTCCACTCATTTCATGCTCCAGTCAGCTGTGCAGACAAGAGAAGTCCGTACCAGAGCTCCTAACTCCTGCCTGTCAACTGCCCCAAATAGTCTAGAGGAGACAGGTAGGAGCTGGAGAACATATTCCTTTACTCCCTCCTTCAAGAGATACTTGATTACATGGGAAGGGCTGAAAAAAAAAAATCTTCCAGGATATGCTGGACCGGTGCCCCAAGGGGAGACGGGGTGGCGCGCCGGCCACCTACTCCCTCTGGCTCCCCAGAGGGGCGAGGCCCAGCTTGCGGCCACTCGTGGTCTTTGAGTTCGGGGATGGGAGGCCACAGCTGCAGGGGAGAAGGAGGAGCCGCAGCGCTCGGGGCCTTCCCAGCAGAAGTCAGCTTCACACAGTCCATTCACCAGCCGCGCCATCTTAGCCAGCGCGCTGCACCGGAAGCGGCCGCGCGGCATGCCGGAATGCTCGGAAAGCCCGGCGCATGCGCACCAGAAAGGCCTCAAGGAGCGGCGCGGAGGACGCAGGCGCGAGCTAAGGAGCGTCGTCTGGTTTCCGCCCTTCCGCTAACCAACCGCCATTCTTCCCGAGGAATCGGCGCGTGGTAGCCGCTGGCGTCCTGTCCTCAGTCAGACTGCGGGGGAACTTGGGCGGCGCCCTTGGCGTTTGTCCGCTCCCTGTTGCTCACTGCTCTATCTGTTGGCCGGCGCTTCCGCTGCTTGGCTTCGGCGGTTTTCCTTCACCTCAGGTACAGGCGTCGCAGCAAACGTAGTCCAAGGCCGTCACGTGCTGTTGGTGTGCTGGGCGCAGTGCTAGCACAGTGGGGGCGCGTTCACTCTACGTAATCCTCACCACGGTCCTCTGAAGTCAGTAGTATTGCCGTTGTCATCCTCCAGAAGAGGAAACGAAGACTTTCTCCGTGACTACCGTGACGAAAGTAAGCTTTCCAACCCGGTGTTTTCTTCCTCCTGTCGTTCTTAATACTCGTGAGTACCGCAAGCCCTTCTTAGGTGAAAAAGTCTCCCCGTTCCTTATTTCCGAACCACAGTCTTTCGCCAGAGGAAATAACTGTTACTTGTCTGTATATCTTTCTGTACCTTCCTGTGCAGTTTTGCCAAATCTTGAAGGTTTTCTTTTTTTTCTTTTTTTTCTTTTTTAATATTTTATTTATTTATTCCTGAGAGAGAGAGACAGAGACACAGGCAGAGGGAGAAGCAGGCCCCACGCAGGGAGCCCAACGTCGGACTCTATCCGGGGTCTCCAGGACCACGCCCTGGGCTGAAGGCAGCGCTAAACCGCTGAGCCACCCGGGCTGCCCTCTTGAAGGTTTTCTATTTCAATATTACGACCACACCTTTTAACCTGAGGTTGTTTCGTGTAGTCATGTACCGCAATATATCCAATCAATCATTTCCATTTTGGTGGACATTGAAATACTTTTCTAATTTTATGTGGCTGTCCCATCCTTGATTTGGGATATTCTGAATATATTTTGAAGAGGGAGCTGATAGATTGGGATGTGGAATTTGAGGGGCATAACAGTGGAGACTTCTCCGTGGTCTCTCTGCCCTTATCCTGGATTGCTCATTCATCCATCATTTATGAAGACACTGGTTGTCCAGTGAAGGAGTATACTGGATCAGGGTATAAATAGAGGGAGGTGGGAAGTGAAATAGACTGATTAACCTCCCTCCGAAAGCCTCCACTTTGATTATTATTATTTTTTAAAAATTTTAGTTATTTATTCATGAGAGACACAGAGAGAAAGAGAGAGAGGCAGAGACACAGTCAGATGGAGAAGCCCACTCCATGCAGGGAGCTCTATGGGGGACTCGATCCGGGAACTCCATCCCAGGGCTCCAGGATCATGCCCTTGGCGGAAGGCAGGCGCTAAACCTTGGAGCCACCCAGAGATCCCCTTCATCTTGGTTATATATAACACGGGAACAGTTTCCACAAAGCACTCCCCCACACATAACCTATATGATTTTACAGTGTTCCTGCCTGGCATTCTATTCATTTTACAGGTAATGAAAAGGAGGGCTGAAGAGCTCAGATCCACTAGTTACCATATCCCATTTTCTTCCAGAGTACTCAGAATGCCTCTTAGCTCCTCATGCCATAAATTGTCTAAGTTCTCTGCTGTCTCCCTAGTCAGAGACCAATGTAACGAGACAGCTACATGGTTAGGAAAGAGAGAGAGTGTGTGTACGGGAGTGAGCAGAGTGTGATTGTAGAAGAAGCCCAGTATGTTTTACTGTGCCCCTAATGCCAAGTTAGATTTAAAGTATTCTGTGTTTCAGTAGGGAGATCTTCATTACTGCAAAGTGTTTAAAGATTCCCTATTTTCCTCTTATTTCCTCCCAAGTTATTTATTAATGTAACTGGTTTGGCGAGACAATATGACTGCTCAGTCTCCTTGGTAGTTATATTTCTCATCAATGAATCCAGTGTCGTTCTCGTTTTATTTATTTGTATATTTTTTAAAAGTTTTTATTAATTTATTCATGAGAGACAGACAGACAGGCAGAGATACAGGCAGAGGGAGAAGCAGGCTCCATGCAGGGAGCCTGATGTGGGACTCGACCCAGGTCTCCAGGACCACGCCCTGGACTGAAGGCGGTGCTAAACCACTGAGCCACCGGGGCTGCCGTCGTTCTGGTTTCATATATTAACTTAGGAGCTTATTAGTCTTTGCAATCCTGCTGTCTGAGAACTTCATCTACTCTAAGTGTGCTGACCAATAAAAATTCTGAACCAGCAAGTCCATGGACTTTGATAAATGCACCAAGATAATGCCAGTACTTGGGTAGTCCTGGAAACACACTTGAAATATTACTGAGTGGAAAACTGAGAAAATAGGTCATGGCTCTGGTAGTAGGTGTGTATTCATTCCCATGGCAAGTCTAGTAACATGCTGTATCGCATATGGGCATTCTGATTCCAATACCTGAGTTCCTCAAAGTGACTCATGGTGTGCTGGCTGACTTCCAGGAATGTTAAGCCTGAGAAAATAGATCTGGAGGCAGGGGACATCCTTTATGGATAGCTTTTATGCTCTTAAACTTGCTTAAGGAATCTCAGAGCATCCCATAATTCAGTAATCATACTAATAATATATTCAAATGCTGGTAACAAATTTCATGGGTGGGACTTGGGAGGAGGTAAGTTCAATAAATAGTTTTGATTCAAAGGAAAATAAAATTCTTTTTTTCTCGTTAAATAGTGGATGAAGCAGAAAGTGGCATGTAGACATAAAGGACGGTAAACAAGATGACAGAGGATAGGAAGTATGGTAGACAGGCTGAAATACTGAGAAGAGACTGAGATGGAGAAAGGGAATGGAAAGGGTACAAAGATGAATTGTGTGAGTTTTCATTGGGGATTAATCATACCTGGTTTGATTTTCTGGAATAATAGCATCACTATATAAAGTTATTGCACACAGAACTGCTTTTTATTTTATCTTTTTTATAATTATTTTTTTAAGATTTTATCTATTTAATCACGATAGACATAGAGATAGAGAGAGAGAGAGGCAGAGACACAGGCAGAGGGAGAAGCAGGCTCCACACAGGGAGCCCAACGCGGGATTCGATCCTGGGTCTTCAGGATCATACCCTGGGCCAAAGGCAGGTGCCAAACCGCTGCGCCACCCAGGGATCCACAAGAACTGCTTTTTAAAGTACAGAATTCTCTAGAAATACAAAGACATGTAACATTTATTACACTAAATAAATAACATGTGGACGACAAACGGTGCGTTGAATTAGGTTTGTACTAAGTCAACAGCCTCTGACCGTTGATCAGATACACTCTTATCTGTAGTCCACGGGATTTTTCGTAAATAGCATAGGATATTAGAAATAACACTAGCCATGTATTAAAAGTTAGGGTTGTTGGGAACATGTCTTGGGTTTATGAGGGTTGGTACTCCTCATGTTCATTTGGCCAGAGTGAGAATGAGTAAAAGTAGATGAGAATATAAGTGATGATGGAGTTTCCCTTCTCTCAGCCAAGTGATCTTCCCTTTCCTAGCAGCCTCCTTAGTGCTCCCTTTACTTCCCTATTTCTCAGAGTGTAGATGAGAGGGTTCACCGTTGGTGTGACCACAGAGTAGAAGAGGGAAATGAATTTGCCCTGGTCCTGGTTGCTGGTCTTAGCTGGAAGGAGATACCCATAGATAGCTGAGCCATAGAAGAGCAACACCACCACCAGATGTGAGAGGCACGTATTAAAGGCCTTTCTCTGTCCCTCTACTGAGTGGATCTTCAGCACTGCCTGAGCTATGTAGCAGTAGGAGATCAGGATGACACTTAGTGGGACAGCAGTGAAGAAGGTGCAGACACCATTGAGCACAACCTCATTGAGACTCGTGTCTCCACAGGCCAGTTTGATCATGGCAGGTACCTCACACAGGAAGTTGTCCACCCTCCGGTGCCCACATAAGGGGAGCTGCAGAGTGAAGGTTGACTGGATCACAGAGTTGCTCAAGCCACCCAGCCATGCAATGGCAGCCAGCAGCCAGCAGAGCCGAGGGTTCATGATGGTGGTGTAGTGCAGGGGCCGGCAAACTGCCACATAGCGGTCAAACGCCATCACCACAAGCAGGATACACTCAGTGGCCCCTAGCCAGAGGAAAACATAGAGCTGGGTCACACAGCCACCATAGCTTATGGTCTTATCTGGTCCCCATAAGTTGATCAGCATTTGGGGGACTGAGCTAGTAGTAAAAGCAAGGTCCAGGGTGGAGAGGTTGCTGAGGAAGAAGTACATGGGAGTATGGAGCCGGGCATCCAGCCAGGAAAGCAGGATAATGGTTGAGTTCCCAAGCAGAGTCAGTAAGTAAGAGAAGAGAATGACCATGAAAAAGATTATCTCCAGCTGGGGATGGTCAGATATACCCATCAGAATGAAGCCCTCCAGGAAGCTGTCGTTGGCCTCTGGCATTCTGACTGTGCTCTTTCACTTGAAGAATCTGTCCAGGGAAAACCACTGAGAAAAAGCAAGTAAGAAGGTATTAGATAAGGCTGCTCTGCATCAGAGAGGGTCTGATAGTTTTCTGGGCATCATATTTAGGTACCAATTTAATGTTTGTGACTACAAATATTGACTGCAATCCCTGACCACTGTCTCACATGAGTGGAAACTTTACCCCTTCCAGTGTGAACTGTGAGCTGTTGCTGCAATGAAAGAAGTGCCTTATGAAGAACAAAAGGATTAGGGATCTTCAGTTCAGCAAAGTGGTTACAACAGGGTAGAGGGAGTTGACCATTGGAATTACATGTAGAAAGTCTTAAAGTAGACATTTACCAAGCCAAAGTTTTGATATGTTCATGGGTGGAAGTAGACCCACTATATTTGGAAAAGCTCTCCAGAAGTTTCTGATAAACATTTCCCCATCTCTGCCAAATCCCTCCCCTCCCAGGTGAAAACTAGTGATCTACAAAGATGGGATTATGGAAGAATATGATGAGTCAGTTAAATTATGGCAAAAAGTGAAAAGAGAGAATATATACTTATCAACTACAGAAGATACAAACATGTAAGTTAAGACGAGGTAAAAAAAAATAAGATGAGGTAAAATAAGGATAAATAAAACTTCACATAAACCTATTAAGTTTAGTTGGAACAGGCTAAAGAAATAAATAGCAGTTATCCAAAGGGGGTTAAAAAGCTTAATGGGTACCAATTATTAGTAAAAGACTGGATGATTTCAGAGGGATCCTTGATGCTTTGAGTTATACGACCACCATCCCCAGCATAAACTGTAGAGTAATTCTAACATCTCACAAATATTAGTTCTTGTTAATTAGGGCCAATAGCATCCTTCTATCAATCCAGGTCAGGGATGATAAGGATTTCACAGGATGTTTCAACCATCCTTCAACCTCTGCCTTATACCTCAAGTGGAATTAGCTTTATCCTTTTCATTTAAAACTTAATGGAGCTGAGGAACTGAGCTACCATCTGATAGTGAGCCCATATTTCAGTTCAGAAGGTTTTTCTGAAATCCATCTCATACCTCCAGTAGTAGAAGTGTTTTTCCTCTTGTATCCACGTAGGAGGAAGAAACAGGCAGACACTGCCCATCACCCCCGCCCCCCCTTTTTTTTTGGTTTTATTTATTCATGAGAGACACAGAGAAGTCAGAGACATACGCAGAGAGAGAAGCATGCTCCATGGAGGGAGCCTGATGTGGGACTCAATCCTAGGACTCTAGGATCACACCCTGGGCTGAAGGCAGGTGCTTATCCGCTGAGCCACCCAGGCGTCCCCCCCTTCCTTTTTTAAGATTTTATTTATTTATTCATGAGAGACACAGAGAGAGAGAGAGGCAGTCATAGGCAGAGAGTGAAGCAGGCTCCTTGGAGGGAGCCTGATGTGGGACTTGATCCTGGGAGTCCAGGATCACACCACCCATATTCTTCCATTAACTGTCTGGTAAATGGGTTCTTGATGCATTGTGGCAGGTCAGGGATGCCAGAATGCCTTTCAGACGGTGCTCTATGCATATGGAATGGGTTTTACCCCAGGAACAAACCAACCAAAACAGAAAAGGAAAAAGCGGTACCTAGAGTGGGAAGCTATCAACTTTGGTCACCAGACGGTTCAGAAGGAAATGCCAGAACACCCAGATTCTTGGCCTGAGCTTGACAAACTCCCCAAGGCAGCAGGACTGTAGCCTCAGGGTTATATTCAGCAACTCAGCTGCTCTTCAGGGTGTTTTCCTCCCTCAAAGGGTCTCTTCCCTTGGTTCTTACTTCTCCCATAATTTGGGAATGTTAAATTGATGCAGCACTACTTGCATTTTAAGAGGAACCTAGAGAGAATATGGAATGCAAAGGGCACGCCACTTATGGGGCAATTTTGCCAGGGGCATGCCGAGATAGGGGCTGTTTGGGTACAGAATGAGTTTCAGGAATGGCTCATATGATGATGGGTAGATGGTTTCCATCTTGGCCTGGCTGTGAATTTGGTTTGAATGTTCAGGATATTGAGAAAAGCAGCCACGACTTGTGTCCCAATAAGAATCCCGAATATCGTAATTGTCCACCTTCACCCAGTTTTCTGCCTTGTTTCTCCTCTCAATATCACAACTGTGAACTGACTACTCATGGATTAGGTGTCACAGCTGGACTTGGGCTGGGCCGCCTCCTATCATCAAAATTGCCCCTGAGCTCCCAGTTCTCAGCATCCAAGCCTTGCTTTAATAATAGCCTGAGGAAATTAAAGGGGAAGGGAATCATCAAAAGCAAGGAAACAAGCCCAATTCTAAATTCCCAATCCTGGTAGAGAAGTTTTGAGATATGTTTTAAATATTTCATTTATCTGGGAGATGGTTGGCAGTGATATACTAGAGAGCTCAGTTTGTGCCGGACTCTGCACGGAAGTTCAAAGTTAATCTTTCTTGAGCTCATGGTCAGAATGGGAAATGGGGTTTTCAGTGGAGAGTAAGATCGAGGCAGTATGGCAGACGAGAACCACAACACAACACAAACTGTGTAGATGAGAGTCTGAGGTGAAATACGGACAAAATCTCTCCAGTCGGAAAGTTTAAGGTATTTAATCAGGTGAACAGGAATTGTATCCCCAAAGCTCAGAATTCGAGATTCAGAGATAAACGAGTTTGAATCTTAAAAGAGGTAAAATAGGACCAGTAAACCAAATGGTAACAGAGTTCAAACTAAAGTTTCGGAAATAGTTACACCAAAGAGGCATCACAGCTAAGAAAAAAATACTTAAATTTAAGAAACGCCTGGGTGGCTCAGCATTTGAGCATTTGGCATTGGCTCAGGAGGTGATTCCAGGATTGAATCCTACATCGGGCTCCTTGCACAGAGTCTGCTTCTCCCTCTGCCTGTGTCTCTGCCTCTCTCTCTCTCTGTGTTTCATAAATAAATAAACTCTTTTTAAAACATTTAAGATAAACTTATAAAGAGAAATTCAGGGAATAAATGTTGTCTGGAGGGGACTTTAACTTTTGAAGTTAAAGTCAGGGAAGACAATCACACTCCCTTAAAATTTGTTTCTGATGCTACTATTAGAACAAAAATCCTGGCTGCATGGACCTGAGCGTGGCTCAAGTGGCAGCAGTTGTAATGAGCATAGGATCTCATCAAGGGCTAAATGTATGGTGGCATATCACATAGGTATACAAACTGAACACCACAAACTCAGAATGGAAATGGCTGGATAGCATGGTGTTCCAGGAGTAGCTCTCCAGGCTACATCTCTCTGCAAGCTGACAGCAGTTTGCCATGGGTGTCACCAAGGGAAAGCAGAGTGCTTGACATGAGGGCCAGGAGGGCCGCTCTCTGCCATGCAGTGCCCAGGCAGTTTCCTAGTGGAAGGTCTTACCTCATTTTCCTGATGGCTTAAGAGACATGGAACATGTGCTGATTTTTACAGAGAAGGGAGCAGGATGAAATAGTTCCCATGGAGAATGGCCATACATTCCTTCTTTTAACAAGTGATTAAAGCAGGTGTGGTTTTGTTTTCTCTTCCAGTTAAGGTCTTCACAATCCTGAGGGGATTTTATTTTTTATTTTTTTTTAATATTTATTTATTTATTCATGATAGACACAGAGAGAGAGAGAGATAGAGAGAGAGGCAGAGACACAGGCAGAGGGAGAAGCAGGCTCCATGCCAGGAGCCCGACTACTGAGGGGATTTTAAAGATGTGTCCATGCACAGCAGGTGCTCTCGAAAAGCAAAATGGGCTTAAGTTAAAAGCAAGGGAAATTATGACTGCACATTTTGAGATTTCAGCACGATAAAACACGGGTAATTGAGAGGAAGGTGTGCCTAGAAATTTGTGTGCCTGAGGGCTATACCCAAGTCTTCCCAGACCTCCTTCTATTGAGGACACTGTTCCTAGGACTGGAGTGCATGCTAAAGAATTTTGTTTCTTTATTCTCATCAGACTAAGACTTTCCCAGCTCCTCTCCTGGATCATCATACAAATGACTTTGTTAAAGAGTCCGTCATTTGTAGCTTTACAATTTCTCTTCATAGTTCAAATAGGTTTGCTTCCTGTCTCTGCTCACAGCTGATGGAGAAGGTCACAGATGGGCTTGGGGCTCTAAGGCCATGTCACCTCCAACCCTTCTTCTGCGGGAAGATTGCAAAATCACCTCTAAAAAGCCTTACATTTCACACTCTCTTTTCTCTCTCCTTTCCCCATGTTTGTTCCCCCTTTGCCTCTCATATACCTGAAGTCTCTATTAATGAAAGTGTTCAGATTGTTCGAGGAAATATACCTTTGGCTTCAGGAAGCTGCTGAATCCATCACACCATCCCTGGTGGACCACGAAGGAGAGAGAGAGGAATTAGTGAGGAGACTGAATTGTGCAGTGTCTCCTCAGCCCACTAGTTGGGAGCACAGGCTTTTATCTCTGGGGCTGGCGCTGGCCATCTGAGGAGCACTGGATCTGCCTCCTGGAAGCCCGACTGGCTCTGGCTCATTCTACAAAGCCCAAGGGGTCACACTGGTTCCCCATAGATAATTGGCACAAAGCATTTGTGTGGCCACCACATGGGGAAAAGGCTGTCCCCGAAGAACCCACTCCATCTTTCACCTCAGTCCCGCCCCAAAGACACACTACTAATTGAATAGTAGTAAGAATAACCACATTCCTTAACTCATTACTAGTGATACATATTTTTATCCTGCTCAAGGTACATCCATATGATCTAACTCAGTTCTTAAAATGCTTTCTGGGGCACCCGGCTGGCTCAGTTGGAGCATAGGACTCCTGATCTCAGGGTTGTGCGTTCAAGAGTCCCACTTTGGGTGTAGAGATTGCTTAAAAAGAAAATCTTTTTTTTTAATTTTTATTTATTTATGATAGTCACAGAGAGAGAAAGAGAGAGAGGCAGAGGGAGAAGCAGGCTCCATGCACCGGAAGCCCAATGTGGGATTCGATCCCGGGTCTCCAGGATTGCGCCCTGGGCCAAAGGCAGGCGCCAAACCGCTGCGCCACCCAGGGATCCCAAGAATATCTTTAAAATGCTTTCTATGGCAGTTGAAGCAGTGGTCTTATCCTCACTATGTAGTTGGGTAAACTGAGCATGAAGTGGTTATATGACATGCTTAGTGTTAAACAGCAGTCAGCCCAGTGTTTGTTTCCTCACTGGGCATAAATCAGCCACCCTGTGCAGAAGCAGTGAATATTTTTGACTCATCCTCTGGGAGATGTCATCCTTGAGAGTTTTGCGGGAGGGAAGGAGGAGAAGGAATTCCCACTAACTCTGGCTGTAACATAAACCAGGAATGGGGGCGTGAGCCTTAGACACTGACACCATGCTGTGTGAAGAGCAATCACTTATAAATGCTACCAAATAACTACATAAAAGGCGACTGGCGATGTCATCAGGCAATTATATGTTATGGAGATAAATTACCCCTCCCCCCCCCCAAAAAAAAACCTGCTGAGTTACAAACCTTGTCATTCAAAGGACTTGTTACTGAGGGGACATCGTGTGCCGGGTGATGGTGGGGTCCGACCAGAAGCAATATCGGCATGGGCCCTGTTGACTGGGGCTTCCCTCCCTGTAGGTCTGTCTGTAAATGTCTCATAGTCATTAGCTCTCCTTGCTGGCTTGTGCCAGATGCTGTGCTCGGCAGTTTACAAACATCACGACGACCTCATCAGGTAGGTATTATTCCTGCTGTACATGAAACTAAGGCTCGGAGTCATTACATAACTCGTCCAAGGCAAAGAGCTAGGATATGGTAGAAAAATCAAAGAATCTCAATGAACACAAATGGGGAATTCAGTAAATGATGGCACGTCGGTGGAACACTACCCAAGCTGTCTTTGGACTCTATAATACTTCTCGTTTTGATTTAATTGAATCTTATTTTATTTACTTTTCCAGTTTATTCCCCATCCCCCCTCTCATTCTGCTCCACACCCATAGACACCTACTGTGTCTCCTGTGGTTGACATGTTTAAGTGAGTGGGTCTAATTGTACCCGTGTAAAACATCATGTATCTTATACAGGTAAATGTTTTAAATTGACATCCATGGTATTTGCTATAGACTTCATTATACTTACATTTTAACCTCTTTTTTTTCAGGTGTTTCATTTATGTTGTACTTTTTATTATGTATGTATATTTTTAGATTTTATGTATTTATTCTGGAGAGACACAGACAGAGGCAGAGACACAGACAGAGGGAGAAGCAGGCTTCTTGAAGGGAATCCAACGTGAGACCCCATCTAGGGACTCTGGGATCACGCCGTGAGCCAAAGGCAGATGCTCAACTACTGAGCCCACCCAGGCGTCCCTTGTTGATGTTTAGAAAGATAGGGAGCCTGGTTCTCCCTCTGCCTATGTCTCTTCCTCTCTCTCGGAGTCTCTCATGAATAAATAAATAAAATCTTAAAAGAAAAAGACACAACCATGTTGCTATGTACCCACTTGCTTTAGTATTTTCATACTGAATACACATCTATCATGTTTTTTCATTCATAGGGATGAATATATAGCCTTTCTTAATTTCCCACTACCACAAACAATGCGGAAATGATCATTCACGTAACATTTCCCCTTACGGACTGCATTAGGGTCTATCACAGATACGTATGTATGTATGAATGTAGGTATGTTCTAGCTGGAGATTTCTGGGCAAATGGGATATACATATGAGCACTCTCTGATTCTGCCAATGGGTTGATGCAATTTACAACTCCCAACAGCTAGAAATGAAGGTTTCTGATTTCCCCTCTGATTCTGCCAATGGGTTGATGCAATTTACAACTCCCAACAGCTAGAAATGAAGGTTTCTGATTTCCCCTCATCCTAGCCCACACCTAGTATAATCACATCTTCTAACGTATGCCAATCTGATGGGTATAAAATGGTATCTCAGTGTAGTCTGCATTTTTGTGATTACTAGTGAGGTTAAACATTTTCACAGATATATTCGCTTTTTAAAATTCTTATTCTGGAGATCCCTGGGTGGCACAGCGGTTTGGCGCCTGCCTTTGGCCCAGGGCGTGATCCTGGAGACCCGGGATCGAATCCCACGTCGGGCTCCCGGTGCATGGAGCCTGCTTCTCCCTCTGCCTGTGTCTCTGCCTCTCTCTCTCTCTCTCTGTGTGACTATCATAAATAAATAAAAATTTAAAATAAATAAATAAATACAATAAAATTCTTATTCTGTAAGTTGTATTTTCATATCCTCTGCCTGCTTTTAGTTTTTCTGCATGTTGGTTTATTTGCAGTAGTTCTTAGTCTATTCTAGATAAACTTTGCCAGTTTTAGACATTATAATATTCCCCTGTAATCTATGCTGACTTCCTTTGAACAAAAATCCTTAATTTTGATATAATCCAGTTAATACATTTTCTGCCTTAAGGTTGATTTATGCTTTTAAAAATTCTTCCAAACTCTAATATTACAAACATCCTCTTTTATTCCCTTCAGATAGTTTTATCTTTCACATTTACGTTTTTAATTCTTTGGGATTTCATCATTGTATGAGGTAGTAATCTAAATTATTGTATTTTTTTAAAAGGAGGTTAATTTCCTTCACACAAAACAAATTCAGAGATAGACAATCAGGATCTAGTGTGGTATCAGGTCAACAATCACCAACTCCAGTTCCTTCTACCTTCCCACTCCACCATCCTCATCAGTGACTTCTATCCTCCAGGCCATCTATAGTCTAAGATGGTGGCAGGTGCTCCAGTCATCTTGTCCACACTGCTACAAGGAAGGTGGAAGATGTTTTTGCTGCTGCTTCTTTTTTTTTTTTTTTTTTTTTTTGCCTCTTTTGGGAAGCTGTCCTAGAAGTTCTATCAAATAGCTTTCCTTACATCTTATTGATGAGGATTTAGATATAAGAACATCTAATTGCACAGGAGGCTGGGAAATGTAGTCTTTATCTGGACACAAACATCACATCACCATCACATCATACTACATTAGGCAGTCTCAACAATGTAAGTTTTGTAATACTAAAAAATGGGGAGTGGATATTAAGTAGTCAAGTGGTAGTCCCTGCCACAAAAAAGATTACTAACTTGCTCTCAAATGGCCTTCTCTATTGCTTGGATAAATACAACAAGAATGAATTCCTTTACAATTAAAAATATCCAAATTAAAAGGACTTTGAGTGTCTTTCAAGTTTTTACTGAGATAAAATTCACAAGTTTAATCATCTTAAGGGTTAAATCCAGTGACTTTTATTATATTCACAGGTTTACAATCATTGCCACTGTCTAGTTTCAGAATATTTTCATCATCCCAAAAGAGTATCCCAAAAGTAGTTATTCCCCATTCTACCTTCGCCCCCATCCTCTTCCATTCACTTATCTCCTTTCTATATGGAATTGCCTATTACAGATATTTTATATATAAGGAATCATATACTATATGTCCTTTTGGGTCTGGCTTCTTTCATTCAGCATAACGTTCATCCATGTTGTATGTATCAGTACTAAATGCCTTTTTATGGATTAATAATATTCCAATGTATAAATATACTGCATCTTGTTTATCCATTCATCAATTGATGAACACTTGGGTGGGATATACCTTTTAGCTATTATAATAGTGCTGTTATGGGCAGCCCTGGTGGTTTAGCGCTGCCTGCAGCCTGGGGTGTGATCCTGGAGACCCGGGATTGAGTCCCACATCAGGCTTCCTGCATGGAGCCTGCTTCTGCCTCTGCCTGTGTTTCTGCCTCTCTCTCTCTCTGAATAAATAAATAAATCTTTAAAAAAATAAATAGTGCTGTTATGAACATTCATGTATGAGTTTTCGTTTGGAAACATGTTTCTAATTCCTTTAGGTATAACGGGTAGAATAATTGGCTCATGTGGTAATTTCCATAGAGGTTGTACCTTTTTAGAGTCCCACCAGAAATGCGTCAGGATTCCAGTTTCTCCATATTTGGCCAATACTTGTTATTTTCCCTTAAAAAACATAGCAAATATAGTGGGTGAGGTGCGGTATTTCATTGTGGTTTTGATTTTCATTTCAACCATGTTTAATGATATGGAGGCATCAGTTCATGTTCTTATTGACCATACATGTATCTTCTTTGGAGAAATGTCTAGTCAAGTCCTTTGTCTATTTTTAAAGTGGGTTGTCTTTTTGTGGTTGAGTTGTAAGAGTTCTTTTTTTAAATAATTTATTTTTTATTGGTGTTCAATTTGCCAACATACAGAATAACACCCAATGCTCATCCCGTCAAGTGCCCTCCTCATTGCCCATCACCCATTCACCCCCACCCCCCACCCTCCTCCCCCTCCACCACCCTTAGTTCGTTTCCCAGAGTTAGGAGTCTTTATGTTCCGTCTCCCTTTCTGATATTTCCTACCCATTTCTTCTCCCTTCCCTTCTATTCCCTTTCACTATTATTTATATTCCCCAAATGAATGAGACCATATAATGTTTGTCCTTCTCTGATTGACTTATTTCACTCAGCATAATACCCTCCAGTTCCATCCACATTGAAGCAAATGGTGGGTATTTGTCATTTCTAATGGCTGAGTAATATTCCATTGTATACATAAACCACATCTTCTTTATCCATTCATCTTTCGATGGACACCGAGGCTCCTTCCACAGTTTGGCTATTGTGGACATTGCTGCTAGAAACATTGGAGTGCAGGTGTCCCGGCGTTTCATTGCATCTGTATCTTTGGGGTAAATCTCCAACAGTGCAATTGCTGGGTTGTAGGGCAGATCTATTTTTAACATTTTGAGGAACCTCCACACAGTTTTCCAGAGTGGCTGCACCATTTCACATTCCCACCAACAGTGTAAGAGGGTTCCCTTTTCTCCGCATCCTCTCCAACATTTGTGGTTTCCTGCCTTGTTAATTTTCCCCATTCTCACTGGTGTGAGGTGGTATCTTATTGTGGTTTGGATTTGTATTTCCCTGATGGCAAGTGATGCAGAGCATTTTCTCATGTGCATGTTGGCCATGTCTATGTCTTCCTCTGTGAGATTTCTGTTCATGTCTTTTGCCCATTTCATGATTGGATTGTTTGTTTCCTTGGTGTTGAGTTTGATAAATTCTTTATGGATTTTGGAAAATAGCCCTTTATCTGATACGTCGTCTGCAAATATCTTCTCCCATTCTGTAGGTTGTCTTTTAGTTTTGTTGACTGTATCCTTTGCTGTGCAAAAGCTTCTTATCTTGATGAAGTCCCAATAGTTCATTTTTGCTTTTGTTTCTTTTGCCTTTGTGGATGTATCTTGCAAGAAGTTACTGTGGCCAAGTTCAAAAAGGTTGTCGCCTGTGTTCTCCTCTAGGATTTTGATGGAATCTTGTCTCACATTTAGAGCTTTCATCCATTTTTTAAAATTTTTTAAATTTATTTATGATAGTCACAGAGGGGGGGGGGGGCAGAGACACAGGCAGAGGTAGAAGCAGGCTCCATGCACCGGGAGTCCAACGTGGGATTCGATCCCGGGTCTCCAGGATCGCGCCCTGGGCCAAAGGCAGGCGCTAAACCGCTGCGCCACCCAGGGATCCCTAGTCCATGGTGTTTTGATAGGGATTGCATTAAACGTGTAAATTGCCCTGGGTAACATTGACATTTTCACAATATTAATTCTGCCAATCCATGAGCATGGAATGTTTTTCCATCTCTTTGTGTCTTCCTCAATTTCTTTCAGAAGTGTTCTATAGTTTTTAGGATATAGATCCTTTACCTCTTTGGTTAGGTTTATTCCTGGGTATCTTATGCTTTTGGGTTTAATTGTAAATGGGATTGACTCCTTAATTTCTCTTTCTTCAGTCTCATTGTTAGTGTATAGGAATGCCACTGACTTCTGGGCATTGATTTTGTATCCTGCCACGCTGCCAAATTGCTGTATGGGTTCTAGCAATCTTGGGGTGGAGGCTTTTGGGTTTTCTATGTAGAGTATCATGTCATCGGCAAAGAGGGAGAGTTTGACTTCTTCTTTGCCAATTCGAATGCCTTTAATGTCTTTTTGTTGTCTTTCTGATTGCTGAGGCTAGGACATCCAGTACTATGTTGAATAGCAGTGGTGAGAGTGGACATCCCTGTCTTGGTCCTGATCTTAGGGGAAAGGCTCCCAGTGCTTCCCCATTGAGAATGATATTTGCTGTGGGCTTTTTGTAGATGGCTTTTAAGATGTTGAGGAATGTTCCCTCTATCCCTACACTCTGAAGAGTTTTGATCAGGAATGGATGCTGTATTTTGTCAAATGCTTTCTCTGCATCCAATGAGTGCATCATATGGTTCTTGGTTTTTCTCTTGCTGATATGATGAATCACATTGATTGAGTTTGGATGTAAAGTTCTGTGGATATCTGTAGATATCTGTGAAATCCATCTGCTCCAGTGTATCAGTTAAAGCTCTCGTTTTTTTGGAGATGTTGTGTTTAGAAGACCTATGGAGTGTAGAAAGCGCTAGATTGAAGTTACCAAGTATAAGTGTATTATTATCTAAGTACTTCTTCACTTTGGTTATTAATTGAGTGATATATTTGGCAGCTCCCACATTCGGGGCATATATATTGATGATTGTTAAGTCCTCTTGTTGGATAGATCCTTTAAGTATGATATAGTGTCCCTCTTCATATCTTACTACAGTCTTCGGGGTAAATTTTAGTTTATCTAATATAAGGATGGCTACCCCTGCTTTCTTTTGAGGACCATTTGAATGGTAAAAGGTTCTCCAACCTTTTATTTTCAGGCTGTAGGTGTCCTTCTGTCTAAAATGAGTCTCTTGTAGACAGCAAATAGATGGGTCCTGCTTTTTTATCCAGTCTGAAACCCTGCGCGTAAGAGTTCTTTATATGTTTTGGACACTAGATCCTTATCACACATATGATTCAGTGAAATTTTCTCTCATTTTGTGGATTTTTTTTTCATTTTGTGGATTTCATTTCACTTCTTAAATAGTGTCCTTTGAAGCACAAGAGATTTTATTTTGATAAATTCAATTTATTTTTTTCTTTTGCTGCCTTCGGTTTTGGTTTCATATCTAAGAATCCATTGCCAAATCCAAGGTCATGAAGACTTACCCTCATATTTTAAGAGTTGTATAGAGCCAGCTCTTATATTTAGGTCTCTTATTCAGTTTGAGTTAATATTTGTATATAGTGTGAAGTACACAGTCTGACTGTCATGTCCACGTACTGTTTTCTCAGGACCATTTGTTGTCAATGCTATTCTTTCTCCATTGAATGGTCTTGGCACAGTTGTCAAAAATCAATTCACCATAGGTGTATAGCATATTCCTGGACTCTCATTTTACTCTCAACTGATACATGTATGTTTATTTTTGTGCCAGTACCACAATGTTTTCGTTAGTATACCTTTGTAGTCATTTTTGAAACTGAAAATAGTGAGTCCTCCAACTGTGTTCTTTTTTGAGATTGTCTCAGCCACTCACGGTCCTTTGCAATTCCATATTAGTTTTAGGATGCACTTTTCCATTTCTATAAAGAGGCAGTTGGTATTTTGACAGGGATTGCGTTAAATCTGTCAATTGCTTTGGGGAGCATGGTCACTTTAAAAATATTAAGTCTTACATTCCATGAACGTAGGATGTCCTTCTGTGTATCTTGGTCTTCTTTAACTGCTTTTAGTCATATTTTACCTTGTTAGTGTATAACTATTGCATCATCTTGGTGAAATTTTTCTCTGAATATTTTCTTTTTGAAATATTATAAATGGAATTGTTTTCCTCATTTCCTTTTCAGATTGTTCATTGCTAAGATACAGAAACACAGCTGATTTTGTACCTTGATCTTACATCCTGCAACATTTTTAAAAGATTTTATTTATTTATTCATGAGAGACAGAGAGAGAGGGGCAGAGACATAGGCAGAGGGAGAAGCAGGCTCGTTGTGGGGAGTCTGATGGGGGACTGGATCCCAAGACCCTTGTATCACGCCCTGAGCCAAAGGCAGACGCTCAGCCACTGAGCCACCCATGGGTCCCCACGTCCTGCAACTTTGTTGAATTGTTTATTAACTTTAATAGTTGCCTCTTTGTAGCGATTCTTTAGAATTTTCTCTATATAAGATCATGTCATCTGTGAATAAGAGATTGGTTTGCATCTTCCTTTCCAATTGGGAAATGACCAAAACTAATTAAAGAAAAATTCTATGGTAGGACAATATTTACATAACACTTAAATATGCAAAATAACACTGTATATCGTTTATTGATACTTGCATGCAGTTACATAATGCTTTAATAAAACCAGGATTTCTGGGCATATTACGCTTTAATTATTTAATTTCCTTAAAAACCTCACAAGGTGGGCTTTCTTTTACTTTCATTTTACAAAACAGAAAACAGAAATCTAGACATTAAGTAAATTGCTCAAGGCCGCAGAGGTAGTAAGAAGTGGAGGTGGATTATGAACACAGGTGATCGAATTCCTGAGTTCCTGAGTCCCTGCTCTGAACTACCAAAAAAATCATAATGAATACCAAACTCATGATAGTGTTTAACTCTGGAGGGATCCCTGGGTGGCGCAGCGGTTTGGCGCCTGCCTTTGGCCCAGGGCGCGATCCTGGAGACCCGGGATCGAATCCCATGTCGGGCTCCCGGTGCATGGAGCCTGCTTCTCCCTCTGCCTGTGTCTCTGCCTCTCTCTCTCTGTGTGACTATCATAAATAAATAAAAAAATATTAAAAAAAAAAAACTCTGGAGAAGAAAGGAAAGGAATAAGAATGGGAAATGGCACCCATGATCTTCAATTGCACTTGTTAGATTGTATTTAAATTGGGTAGTAGTTGCACAGGTGTTCATTGTATTAGTATACTCAGGTTTTTTTTTCTTTTTTAATGTATATTCTTTTATTTCAGAGTTTAAAATTTATGAGGAAACAGTTAAGTATCTCCTGCAAGCAGTTGGAAATAGAGACACAAGACAGAAACTAAGCCCTGGCATGGCTCAGAATGAAAAGCGAAATACAAAAAATATAAAATACAAATTCAAGAAGGAAAATGAAAGAGATACTGTAGAAATAGTGTAAGCAACAAGAGCAATAAATATGAAAATCTCGAAGTTATTAAGTTTCTCGAGAAAGCTAAACCATCAAAATCGGGACATGACAGAAAATAGACAGACTGATAACCGCTGAAGAAGTTGACCGAGTAAATGGTAATTTCCTCCCAAAACAACTCTAGGCTTTCAATTCCCTCATTTGCTGTCCTTCAAGACTCTCTTGGCTATTCTTGACCGTTTGCTCTTTCACTTAAATTTTTAAATCAGCCTTTTCACATTTCAAAATAAATCTTGTCATTATTGTGAATGGAACTGCATTGAATTTGTAAACTAACCGAGAAGAATTGTCTCTGTGAATTTAAGTTATCCTGCCCACGACGAAAGCTGTTATTTAAGTCTTCTTTAATGTCTTTTAATTAGGACATCTTTTTTTCTGTAAAGATCCTACACATCTTTTGTTAGATGAATCATTGAATAACTTACTTTGGGGGTATAACTTTATAAATTACATGTTCTAATTTTGTTGGTATATAGGAATGTAATTGATTTATACATTGATCTCCTATCCAGCAAGATACTAAACTTAGTTATTTATTCTCTTGGATTCTCTGTATAACTGTAGGCAGTTACACAGTGTGTGAATAATAATAAATTTATTTGTATTTCCAGTAAAGGTGATTTTTTTCTTTTAAGAATTTTAACACATGTATAGATATGTGTAATAATTGCCATACTCAGGACAGAGAATCGTTTAATCACCCCCATCCAATCGACTTCCTGCTATTCCTTTGTACTCACCCCAACAATCCATTAATCCAGGCCACTGCTGATCTGCTCTCCATCCCTATAGGGATGAAAATATCATATAAATTGTTTTTTTGATAATACCATGTAAGTGGAATCATATTGTATATAACCATTTGAACTACTATCATGCTTTTGAGATTCATCCAAGTTGCTGTGTGTACCAAAAGTTCGTTCCTTTTTATTCCTGAGTAATACTCTGTTATATGAAGGTGCCACAGTTTGTCATTCATCTGTTGTTGTTTCCAGTTTATGGTGATTATGAAGGGAGCTTCTATAAATATTTGTGTTTCGGTTTTTGTGGGAGCATGTCTTTATATCCTCTAGGGAAGATACATGGGAGTGGGGTTTCTGGATCATACTGTAAGTAAATTGCCAAGTGATGTTCCAGGAGGGTTGTATTGGAGTTCTGGGTGGTTCAGTTGGTTAAGCATCTGACTCTTGATCTTGTTATGCCCAAGATTGCAAATCTGAGAAACCACCAAGGAGCCGCCACCGATGCCAATGCACAAGGGTTTATTAACAAGCTCGAGCCTGGGTCCAAGTATACCAACACAGTGGAGCAGGGACTTGGACCCCGAGGTGGGTGGGTTACAGCTGGGATTTTATGGGCAGGTTTAGGGGATTTTCAGAAGAGGTGGAGGAATTTTTTCATTCCGATATGGGGGAAAGGGTGGGGGAGTTTCTTAAGATCTGTTTTCATTCCAATACTGGACTTTCTGTCTCCATCAGGAGCGTTCTGAGCTCTGTTTTCATTCTGATACGGGACTCTCTGTCAAGGGCGTTCTGCGTTTTTCCTGTAAAGTTTCAGCTCTTATTCACAGGGGCCTGTGATGGCTGTACTTGTGTTAATGCTAAACTTGAGGTGGAGTGGCCTTAATTTTCTCGGCCTCCACAGATCTCAGCCCAGGTGGTGATCTGAGAGTAGGTTTGAGCCCTGTGTTGGTCTCCATGCTGGGTGTGCAGCCTACTGAAAAAACAAATCCAGAATGTTTATATGGTTTTGCATTCCTAGCAACAATGTATGACATTTCCAGTTGTTCTGCATGTTTGCTACTGTTTGGTGTTTTAATTTTATTTAGCTGTTCTAATAGGTGTGTAGTGATATCCCAGTTTTAAGATTCATTTTATTTATTTATTTATTTATTTATTTATTTATTTATTTATTTATTTATTTATTTGAGAGAGAGAGAGAGCACGCGCAAATGCGCAGAGGGAGGGCAGAGGCAGATGGAGAGAGAGAGAATCTCAAGCAGACTCCCCGCTGAGCATGGAGCCCTACAAGGTACACCCCATGATCCAGAGAGCACAACCCTGAAATCATGACTTAAGCTGAAACCAAGAGTCAGATGTTCAACCAACTGGACCACCCAGGTGCCCCTTATCCTAGTTTTAATTTGCGTGTCTCTAATAGCTAATGATGTAAAAAATCCTTTCTTTATTACTTGCTGTTCCTATAATTTTTTCTTTTTTTTTTAAAGATTTTATTTATTCATGAGAGACACAGAGAGAGAGAGAGGCAGAGACACACAGGCAGAGGGAGAAGCAGGCTCCCTGCAGGGAGCCCGATGTGGGACTCGATCCCAGGACCCCGGGGTCACACCCTGGGCCAAAGGTGGCGCTAAACCGGTGAGTCACCTGTTCTTATATTTTTTGGTGAAGTGTCTGTTCATGGTTTTGCTCATTTTTAAATTCAGTTTATGGTGACCTAATTGTAGATTCACCTGCAGTTATAAGAAATCATACAGAGAGACCCAGGTATTCTTTACCTAGATTCCCCCAGTCATAACAGTATGCAGAACTATATATTCTCAGAAGCCATAAATTGTGATACAATCCACCAGTCTTAGAGTTTTCCCATTTTACTTGCAATTATTTGTGCATGTTATGCATGTGTGTACGTGTGTATGTAGTTCTCTACAGTTTTATCACGTGTAGGTTAGTGTATCCTCCACTACAGCCAAGTTAAGGAACAGTTCTTCAACATAAGGATTCCTCAGGTTGCCTTTTTATAAGCACACCCACCTACCTCCTGCCTCCACCTTAACCCCTAGTAACCATCAATTTGTTCACCATTTGTAAAATTTAGCCATTTCAAAAATAGAATATATAATAGATAATATCACATAGATGGAGCCATATAATATGGAGCCTTTGGGGATTGGCTTTCACTAGTCAGCATAACTCATTGGAGATTCATCCAACTTGTTGCATGTTTGCACGTATTGATAGCTCATTCCTTTGTACTGCTGAGTATTATTCCATGGAATTTAAATAGTTTATCACAGGTTACTTATTTACCCATTGAAAACATCTGGGTTGTTCCTAGTTCGGGGCTATATGAATATAGCTGTTATGAATATTTGCGTGAGGTTTTTTGGTTTTGTTTTGTTTTTAACTTTTACTTGCATTTATTTTATGTAGAATTTGTTTCCCGGGACATAAGTTTTTGTGTCTTCAGTTTCTTCCGGGATCTCTTTTTCTTCTGAGCAACCTCCTCTTCTGGTTTAGAAACAATCTGCTCTTTTTCAGTAAGAATCATCTCAGTGCACCAGGGAGAGCTCATGTATGGTTTAATTCAGCCATGAGCCCTCTAAGTTGTATGCCACATCTTGGGGGCTTTGCTCATCTGGATGTGCTCAATGGCCAGGAAATCTACATCTAAACACTTAAGTTCAGCATTACTCTCTGCATTTTAAGGATGTGCAGTAAAAATTTAGTACTCTTCTTAGGCCACTGGCCCTTGTGTCCAGCCCCACTGTTTGGCCTGGGCATACACCTACCAACTCCACCATCGTAGCGAGGGAATGGCACATATTGCTTCTGCAAAGTGGCATCTTTCAGATCCTTGGTGGCTTTTCAGATATGCATATCCTTGATGGCCTGGGCAGTTTTACTTGTGTTCTTCAAGTGAATCTGAAGATTTGAACCTCTTGATTTGCATGATTTTATAGGGTTTTCTGGGCAAGTGAATAGCGAACCGTTTTCAGAGATCACCTTAGGCCGCTAACTTCTTATTCTCCAGGATAAATGCCCAAGATTACAATTTCTGGGTCTCTTTTTCTTTAAGAGTTTATTTATTCGTGAGAGACATAGAGAGACATAGGCAGAGACATAGGCAGAGGGGGAAGCAGGCTTCCTGTGGGGAGCCTGATGTGGGACTTGATGCCAGGATCCCGGGATCATGACCTGAGCTACCATCACACGCTCAACCACTGAACCACCCAGGTGCCCCCAGTTGCTGGTTCTTACAGTAATTGCATTTTTTAGAAGTTTTAGAAAAAACCACACAACTGTTTTCTGGAGTGTATCACTTTATATGACCTTCAGCAATGTGTGTGATCTTGTTGCTCCACATTCTTGCTATCAGTTGGTGTTGTCACTACTTCTCATTTTGGCCATTCTTAAATGTAAGTAGTGATACCTCATTGTAGTTTTAATTTCATTTCCCTGATGGCTACTAAGGTTGAACATCTTGATTTGCTAATTCAACATCTGTATATCTCTGTGTTGAAATTATTGTTTATGTCTTTTGCCCACTTTAAAACTGAATTGTTGGGCAGCCCGGGTGGCTCAGCGGTTTAGCACCACCTTCAGCCCAGGGCCTGATCCTGGAGACGTGGGATTGAGGCCCAAGTCAGGGTCCCTGCCTGGAGCCTGCTTCTCCCTCTGCCTGCGTCTCTGCCTCTCTCTCTCTCTGTGTCTCTCATGAATAAATAAATAAAATATTTTAAAAAATAAAATAAAATAAAGTTGAATTGTTTACTTATTTTTCAGTTTTGAGACTTATATATTCTAGGTACAAGTTCTTTGTCAAATAGTGATTTGCAAACATTCTGTCTAATCAATAGCTTTTTATTATTATTCTTTATAACAATTTTATTATAATTAACATATGATATAATTCACCTATTTATATTTAAATTTTTCTTCCTTTTTTAAAAAAATTAAATTCAATTTGCAAACTTATAACACCCAGTGCTCCTCTCATCAAGTTCACTCCTTAGTGCCTGTCACCCAGTCACTCCATCCCATCACCCTCCTCCCCTTCTGTAACCTTTTGTTTCCCAGAGTTAAGGAGTCTCTCATGGTTTTTCTCCCTCTCTAATTTTTCCCTGCTCAAGTTTACCTCCTTTCCCTTATAGTCCCTTTCACTATTTATTATATTCTGCATATAATGAACCTATATGATGATTGTCCTCCGACTGACTTATTTCACTCAGCCTAATACCCTCCAGTTCCAACCAGGTCAAAGCAAATGGTGAGTATTCGTCCTTTCTGATGGCTGAGTAGTAGTCCTTTTGTGTAAATATATATAACTTTATCCATTCATCTGTCAGAAGACATCAAGTTTGGCTGTTGTGGACATTGCTGCTCTGACATTGGGGTGCAGGTGTCCTGGCATTTCACTACATCTATATCTTTGGGGTAAATGCCAAGCAGTGCAATTGCTGGGTCATAGGGTAGCTCTATTTTTCACCTCTTGAGGAACCTCCACACTGTTTCCCAGAGTGACTGTACCAGCTTACCATCCCATATAACTCACCTATTTAAAGTGTGCAATTGATAGATTTTGGTATATTCATAGAGTTGTGCAATCCATGTTCATAACCAATTTTAGAACATTTTTATAGTCAGTAAAAGAAACTTCATATCTATTGCCATTTTGACCCAACCTTCCTACCTGCACCCAAGGCAACAACCAGTCTACTTTATGTCTGTACAGATTTACTTACTCTGAAATTCCATGTAAAGGGACTCATATAATATGTGGCCCTTTTTTGACTGGTTTCTTTCAATTGGCATCGTTTTCCATGGTTTACGCATGTATGGCATACATCTGTACTTCATTCCTTTTATTTCTGATGGACTTTAAGGCTATTGTGAATAGTGCTGCTATGAACATTTGTGAGCAGGTTTTTGTGGACATGTTTTCATTTCTTTTGGATACATACCTAGTTTTGGAACTGTAGGGTCATATAGATGTTTAACTTTCTGAGGAACTACCAGTGTCTTTTTCAAAGCAGTCTTCTCATTTTTTTAACAGTGCCTTTCATGTGAAATGTAAAAAAAAAAAAAAAAAAAAAAGATTTTCTGTATTTATTTATTCATGAGAGACACAGAAAGAGGCAAAGATATAGGCAGAAAGAGAAGCAGGCTCCCTGGGGGGAGCCAGATGAGGACTCGATCCCAGTGTGACATGATCATGACCTGAGCCAAAGGCAGTCAGCCACTGAACCACCCCAGTGCCCCAAAATGTAAAAAGTTTTAAGAGTCCAATGTATTTGTTTTTTCTTTTATGGATGGTGCTCCAAGTCATGTCTATCAACTCTACTTAACTCCAAAATCACAAGATTTCTTATGATGTTCTAGAATTTATAGAGTTTTATGTTTTACATGTACGACTGTAACTGATTTAAGGTTAATTTTTCCATAAGGTGTGACGTTTACATGAAGGTTCTTTTTTTTTTTCATATGGATGTCCAACCTTTCTACATCATCCATTGAAAAGATTGTCCTTTATCTACTAAATTGTTTTTGTACCTTTGTCAAAAATAAATTGGCCAGAGACAGGGATATCCCAGGAAAATCAAACTACATACCAATAAATATCCCTTATGCATATAGATGCAAAAGATACTCAACAAAATGAGAGCAAACTGAATCCAACAGCATATAAGAAGATTATATAGCATGACTAATTGGAATTTATCCCACGAATGCAAGGATGATCCAACATAAGACCAACTAATGTAATATACCACCATTATAAAGTGAAGGGGAAAAAATGATGCAGCAAAACCATTTGACAAAATCCAACACATTTACATGATAAACACACTCAACAAACTAGAAACAGAAGGGAACTTCCTCGACATGATAAAGGGCATTTATTAATAATAATAATAATAATAATAATAATTCCCCACAGCCAACATTATACTAAATGGTAAATGATTAAGAGCTTTCTGCCTAATCAGAAACAAAATGTCTAATTTCACCGCTAATACTTAGCATTTTACAGACAGTTCTATGGTAAGTAAATAGGCAAGAATAAGAAGAAAAGCGGGATGCCTAGGTGGCTCAGCAGTTGAGCATCTGCCTTTAGCTAAGGTTGTGATCCTGGAGTCCTGGGATTGAGTCCCTCATTGTGCTGCCTGCATGGAGCCTGCTTCTGTCTCTGACTCTCCCTCTGTGTCTCTCATGAATAAATAAAATTAAATTAAATTAAATTAAATTAAATTAATAATAAAAGTCATTCAAATTGGAAGGGAAGAAATAAATCTTTCTCTATTCATAGGTGATAATGCTCTTATCTACAGAAAAGCCCAAAGAATCTACATAGAAGCTATTATAAGTTAAATGAATTCAGAAGGGATGCTGGATACAAATCAATATACAAAAATTAGTTGTTTGTATACACCAGCACTGAACAACATTAGAAGGAAATTAAGAAAACAATTCCATTTGTGATAGCATCCAAAAAATATGCAAAAGAGTAAAATTTAACCAGAGATGAAAGACTTCTATGCTGAAAACTACAAAACATTGATAAAATAAGGGAAACACAAATAAAACAAAAGGCACCCTGTGTTCATGGATTGGAAGACTTACCATCGTTAATATGGCAGTTTGCCATATTGCCATATCCCAAAGCTATCTATAGATTCAGTGCAACCCTATCAAAATTCTAATGGTCTATTTGCAAGAAAAAGAGAAGCCAGTCCTCAAATTCATATGGGATTGCAAGGGATCTTGATTATCCATAACACTGTTAAAAAAAGAACAAAGTTGGAAAATTCAAGTTCTCCATTTCAAAAAAAACCCAACAAATCTACAGTAATCAAAATTATGTGGTACTGACATAAGCATAGATTTAGAATAGAACTGAGACTCCAGAAATCAACCCATATATCTATGGTTAACTGAAATTTTTTTTGTAGACTCCATGCCCAGTGTGGAGCCCAGTGCAGGGCTTGCACTGACAACTCTGAGATCAAGATTTGAGCTGAGGTCAATGGTTGGATGCTTAACTGACTAGTCACCCAGGTACCCCTGATCAACTGATTTTCTTTCTTTTTTTTTTTAAGATTTTGTTTGTTTATTTATTCGTGAGAGACACACAGAGAGAGAGGCAGAGACACAGGCAGAAGCAGAGGGAGAAGCAGGCTTCATGCAGGGAGCCTGATATGGGACTCGATCCCGGATCTCCAGGATGACGCCCTGGGCTGAAGGCAGACGCTTAACCACTGAGCCACCCAGGTGTGTAAAAAGCAAGTTTATGATTGCCAGGATTGTGGGGAGTAGGGAATGGGGAATAACTAACTAATGGATGTAGGGTTTTCTTTGGGGGTGATTAAAATGTTTTTGAACTATATAGAGGTGGTGGTTGCAAAACATTGTGAGTATTTGAATGCCACTAATGTATTCATTTTAAAATAATTTTGGGACACCTGAGTGGCTCAGTGGTTGAGCATCTGCCTTTGGCTCAGGGCATGATCCCAGTCTGGGGATTGAGTCCCACATTGGGCTCCCTGCAGGAGGCCTGCTTGTCCCTCTGCCTGTGTCTCTGTGTCTCTCATGAATAAATAAATACTGTATTTTTTATTTTTAAAAAATATTTTATTTATTCATGAGAGACACACACAGAGAGAGAGAGAGAGAGAGAGAGGCAGAGACACAGGCAGAGGGAGATGCAGGCTTCATGCAGGGAGCCTGATGCAGGTCTCGATCCCAAGAACCCAGGATCATGCCCTGGGCCAAGGCAAGCCCTAAACCACTGACCGACCCAGGCATCCCTAAATAAAATCCTTTTAAAAAATAATTTTATTTAATGTGATGTCATCTACCATAAAGTTGCCCATAAAAATCAATTTGCCATGTTTTTGTGGGTCTGTTCATCTAAGGTGAATGACTGAATGACTCAATGAATCGATACATTGGAGATGATCTCCAAATGCAGGTGTTAATGTTTACTCTCAAAAAGTAGATGCCTAGGCCAACTCAATCACAGCTATTTTTTAATTAATATTTTTAGTAGAGGTATGTTTTTCTATTCTATTTTTTTTTTAAGATTTATTTCTTTAGTCATGAAAGACACAGACTGAGAGAGAGAGGCAGAGACACAGACAGAGGGCGGAGCAGGCTCTTCCCAGGGAGCCCCATGCAGGACTCGATCCTGGATCCCGGGATCACAACCTGAGCCACCCAGGTGTCCCTCTATTCTATTTTAACAGGAGCTGAACTTGGACCTGAACATCAGGCAGAGTCGGACACCTGACCATGGAAAACCAATCAGCTTGGGCAGCCCCGGTGGCCTAGCAGTTTAGCACTGCCTTCAGCCCAGGGTGTGATCCTGGATACCCTTGATTAGTCCCATGTTGGGCTCCCCGGGTGGATCCTGTTTTTCCCTCTGCCTCTTTCTCTCTGTGTGTATGTGTGTTTCAAATAAATAAATAAATAAATAAATAAATAAATAAATAAATAAATAAATAAATAAAATCTAAAAAAAAAAAAAACACCAATCAGCCAACCAAAGGAAAATGACATAAATTTATACAAATTATTTATCTGAAAACTGTAAAGAGGGCTAGAGGATGCCCTCTTTATCCCCAATCCAGCATTTTTTAGAAGCAAAACACAAAACAAAATGTTTGTGAATGTAAAATCCGAGCACATCACACAATGTCTGGCTCATAGAAAGTGCTCACTAAATATTTGCCCAATGTTGAATAGATGAATGAACATTCGCAGTGGATAGCTTTCTAAAAGGGTTAAAGAGCCAACATCCCCACATGGAAATAAGGACAGAACCAGTTTTGGAAGCAGGTTAATTTAAGTGTCAACTTGAGAATTTCAGGTGATAAACAGTAGCTTAATGTACCAGGAATTCTAGTTGCAATAACATTTGGTTAGTTAGGTAGGCTTTTATCAATGATAAACTATGGGAAGTATTAACCAGCCATAAAAGAACCTTTCACAGAAATGTACATTTCTTGACGATGAGGGAGGGCCATGTGTGTTGGAATACACAGTAGCTACTTTAGAATAACTCCAGGAGGAGGATCAAGAGATAGAATGGATGCCAACAAAGGAAAAGGAAAGAAAATTCCTCATCAAGAGTAAATAAAGTATCAAATGGAGAAGAAAATAGAATAGGAATATTAAATTTCTAGGTCACTCTGCATCCTAGCAGTTATGGAAATGTGATGGTCAAATGCTAATTAGAAATAAACATTATGAAGCAGGAATGTTGAGGGAGTGAATTATTACAAAATTCCTATGATTTTGGTATAAACCATTTACATATTACACTTTAATTCAAGAACAAAAATTTAAAGCCAGCTGGTAGGGCAGCCCGGGTGGCTCAGTGGTTTAGCGCTGCCTTCAGCCCAGGGAGTGATCCTGGAGACCCAGGATCGAGTCCCGTGTCGGGCTCTCTCTGCATGGAGCCTGCTTCTCTCTCTGCCTGTGTCTCTGCCTCTCTCTCTCTCTCTCTCTCTCTCTCTGTGTTCTCATGAATCAATAAAAAAATTAAAAATCTTAAAAAAAAATAAAACCAGCTGGTAGGTAAATAAGGGCACATTAGCTCCTGGGAGAATGCTTTCTACAATCACATTAGAATATGATAACAATTATTACTTTGCTTTTTAGTGGCTTCCAGAAAGCTATCTATTAACTACTGTCACTGAACTCTTAGTGAGTGAATCACTCTGGGCCTTGTTAAAACTACAGAGGGTGATCAGGTAGTTTCACTTTATTAATGAATTGCTCTGCTGATTGTTACAGGGAACTAGCATCCCTCCAGGACTTCTCTCATTATGATACATTTGGGTTGCCTGTTTTTCTCATAATCGAATACCACAAAGAGGAACCCAAGAGAGTCCTCTTAGCCATCTTGAGAAGTTATTAAGCAAGTTCTGATTGCCTTCAGAGCAAGTGAAAAGCAGCTCCCATGTTCTCAGTTAAACTTCCCTCCTGTGGGAGAGAGGGCCTCTATTGAGTGGGAATAGTTTCTCAATGATGGTTTAAATAGAGATTGTCAAGACCTGTTCATCTTTTAGAAACTAAACTATTTATGGGTGAAATGTTGTAATGTCTGAGATTTCCTTTAAAATACTTGCAAGGGTCCCCTGGCTGGCTCAGTCAGTAGAGCATGCCACTCCTGATCCAGGGACATGAGTTTGAGTCCCACATTGGGTACAGAGATTACTCTAAAAAAGTAATAAGGAGATCCATGGATGGCACAGCAGTTAAGTACCTGCCTTTGGCCCAGGGCATGGTCCTGGAGTCCCGGGATCAAGTCCCACATCAGGCTCCCTGCATGGAGCCTGCTTCTCTCTCTACCTAAGTCTCTCCTTCTCTCTCTATCTCCGTGTCTCTCATGAATAAATAAATAAAAATTTTTAAAAAGATACAGATTTTACACCATTTAGAAAATTAACTCAAAATGAATTCTAAACCTAACTGTAAATGATAAAACTATAAAACTCCTGGTAGGTAATACAGGGGATTACGTAGATGATCTCGGGTTTGGTGATTACTTTTTAGATATAACACTAAATATACAACTCATGAAAGAAATAAATGAAAAGCTGGACTTCATTAGCATTACAAACTTCTACACTGCAAAAGAAACTGTCAAACAATTAGAAGACAAGACAGAGGCTATGAGAAAAAAATTGCAAATGACATATCTAATGAGGGTGCCTGGCTGGCTCACTAAATAGAATGCGATTGATTGATTGATTGATTGATTGATTTATATTTGAGAAGGAAGACCCGAGGGAGAGGGAGAGAGGAAATCCTAAGCAGGCTTCATGACCAGCCTGGAACCTGACACTGGACTCAATCTCACAAACACTAATGGACTGAGCCACCCAGGTACCCTAGAACCACATGCAACTCTTGATCTTGGAATTGTGAGTTCAACCCTCATGCTGGGTCTGGAGCTTAGTTTTTTTAAAAAAAAGAAAAAAAGACATGTCTGTTAAAGGACTGTGAAATTATGTGAAGAATTCTTAAAATTCAAAATAAGAAAATGAACAACTCAATAAAAAAAATGGGCATAAGATCTCAACTGGCCGCTTACTAAATAATGTACACAAATAAAAAGATGATCCACATCATATGTCATTAGGGAATTGCAAATGAAACAATTTAACAGTATACAATGATCAGAATAATGAAAATCAACAAACCGTGAAAACAACTGCTAGCAAAGATGTGCAGGAACAGGAACTTTATTTATTGCTGATGGGAATGCAAAATCACACAGCTTTTTTTTTTTTCTTTTTTTTTTTTTTTCAGCTTTCTTTTTCTTGGCGCA
Organism: Canis lupus familiaris; assembly: GCF_011100685.1. Taxonomy (NCBI): domain Eukaryota; kingdom Metazoa; phylum Chordata; class Mammalia; order Carnivora; family Canidae; genus Canis; species Canis lupus. The sequence goes on from NC_049227.1 coordinate 38,173,901, forward strand.
GACTCCCTGATTAGTGTGGAACCTATGTGTGGCTCGATCCCAGGACCCGAGGCGATGACCTGAGGGGAAACCAAGAGTGGTCACTCAACCGACTGAGCCACCCAGGCTCCCTTCTATTAGGTTTAATAGCTAAAGACATGTTTTAATTCACAGATATCCATTGACGGGTAGAGTAGACTCCAGGCCCATAGTGGCGTGGCATGGCCTTAGGGATCCAGGCTCCTGCCTTTACTTCCTATTGTCCTAAGGCTGGCTCCACTCCTGGTTGCCAGTAAACCTTCAGTGGTAAACCAGGCTTCAGCTCCGTGCCTCAGAACACTAAAATTTTGATTCCTTTTGGTGTATGTAGGCTGGGAAGCGTTTAGGCTCCCATAGCCTTTTCCAGGTTACAGTGTAGGCGAGAGAGTGTAGGCTACTCTAACACTTTCTCAGTTGTAGCTGTTGTGTTTATTTGTTCCTGGTTTTTTCCACCATGACCTCCTCGAGGGATGTGGAATGACTGGTATCTACTACAGAGTCGAGGGAAATCCTTAGGTAGTGGTTAGTTTTACACAACGGTTCCGGTCTCCTTTCCTATGGACACAGAACTTCTGGTTGAGCAGAGTTGCCTGAGTGGCTCTCACCAGTGAGTTTGCTGTGGAGTGAATGAGTGGTGGCAGGTCTCCTAGGTGAGGTATGAGATGAGGTTATGTGCTCTCTAGGGTCCTGGGAAAGCAGTTAGCCATATGAATAAAGAGAGGGAGGAAATGGCCGCTGTGAGGAGGGTGAGGGGCTGTGTGTGTGTGAGCAGCAAGACGGATGGCTGAGTCTGTTGACATGTGTAATGGAGGGCCAGATGTGTACGTGTTGGCCTTTTGAGGTAGATGACTTTCCTGCTTGACCTGGTTCCTGAGAATGGACCTGAACCTACTGACCTCTACTCACCTGCCTCCTTTCATCCCTTCCAGGTTTGCAGTAAGCATTGGCTACTGGCAAGACCCTCACATCCAGCATTTTGCAAGACTGTCTTAAGGAGAGAAGGCTCCCGAAATTAACAGAGGCAAGTGACCTCCCCCTTCTTTCCGAATATCCCCTCCTTAGCAAAGAGACCTGACGTTTTTCGGGATTCTTTTTTTTTTTTTTGTATAATTTTTCTTAAGGATTTTTTTTGTTTTTGAGAGAGAGAGAGGACAGAGAGAGAGTGAGAGCACAGAGAAGAGGGGAGGGGACTGAGGGAGAGTGAGAAGAAGCAGACTCCCCACTGAGCAGACAGCCCAATGCGGGGCTCGATCCCATGATCTGGAGATCATGACCGAGCTGAAGGCAGACACTGAGCCGACGGAGCCACCCAGATGCACCAAGGGATTCCCTCTTAAAAAGAGAGTTCCAGTGTTCACTCTCTCCAGTGGTTTCTGGAAGTGCTTCTTTCCCAACATGCTCACCAACATAGCGTATCGTGAAACTTCTCATCTTTGTTCATCTGATATGTGAAAAATGGTATCTTACAATAATTTTATTTTATATTCCTCCTATTTTGGGGTGAAGGTGAAGATCGTTTTTACGTGTCTAAAAGTCACTTATATTATCTTTTACTGTGATCTGTCCAAGTAAGGAATATTACTTTTTTGCCTTGGTACCGGTGATGGTAACACTATTAGTCTCTGCAAGTCATTTCTATCCAGGCAGGAAAGGAGTTGAGATGACAGGGGTGACTTAGTCCCAGGGAGATTGAGAAATTAACCAAATCACTGTAGCTTTTGTGTGTGCAGGGAACGTGGGCCCTAGAGCTGGATCCTCTGGGTAGGTTCTATAAGAAATGCAAAGCGATTTTGAAGTGGTGGTGCCTGGGAATAGGGACAGGGTAGTTACTTTGAGGCATCAGGAAGATGGGGCAAGGCCTTGCTAAGAGGCCTCCCTCAGGCCTCCATCCCATGCCCTTGAGGCAGCTTCCCTAAGAGATGCTGCGAGCCAGGGCTCCTCTATGGGGCGCCAGGGATCTGGGTGCCCCAGGAAGCATGGCAGCCGTGTGTCCTTCCTTCCTCCTCTCTCCCTGGGCTGGCATCTCCAGACTGGAGCTTCCTAGGAGAGTCCTTCCCAAACAGTCTGTGGTGAGCATCTTTTGAGCATCTTTAAAATTGTTTCCCCAGCATCCAGTCTGCTGTGGATGATATTCTTTTTTTTTTTCCCTTTCTTTTTAAAACTTTTTAAAATAAATTTATTTTTTATTGGTGTTCAATTTACCAACATACAGAATAACACCCAGTGCTCATCCCGTCAAGTGCCCCCCTCAGTGCCCAGTCACCCATTTCCCCCCACCCCCCGCCCTCCTCCCCTTCCACCACCCCTAGTTTGTTCCCAGAGTTAGGAGTCTTTATGTTCTGTCTCCCTTTCTGATATTTCCCACACATTCTTCTCCCTTCCCTTATATTCCCTTTCACTATTGTTTATATTCCCCAAATGAATGAGAACATACACTGTTTGTCCTTCTCCGATTGACTGACTTCACTCAGCATAATACCCTCCAGTTCCATCCTCGTTGAAGCAAATGGTGGGTATTTGTCATTTCTAATGGCTGAGTAATATCCCATTGTATACATAAACCACATCTTCTTTATCCATTTGTCTTTCGATGGACACCGAGGCTCCTTCCAATACAAATCAAAACCACAATGATATACCACCTCACACCAGTGAGAATGGGGAAAATTAACAAGGCAGGAAACCACAAATGTTGGAGAGGATGCAGAGAAAAGGGAACCCTCTTACACTGTTGGTGGGAATGTTGAAATGGTGCAGCCACTCTGGAAAACTGTGTGGAGGTTCCTCAAAGAGTTAAAAATAAACCTGCCCTACGACTCAGCAATTGCACTGTTGGGGATTTACCCCAAAGATTCAGATGCAATGAAACGCCGGGACACCTGCACCCCGATGTTTATAGCAGCAATGTCCACAATAGCCAAACTGTGTGTGGATGATATTCTTTAACACACAGGGAAAATGATTTACTGGATGCATAAAATACAAACTCAAATCATTTATAGGAGAATCAGTAGACATAGAATTCCTATGTCCAATTGCTGTAAGTCTCTAAATGCCACTGAAATGTGGTTCTTAGGACAGTCATCCTTTCAGCGGCAGGGCTTTAGAATGCAGATTGTATTCCTTTCCCCCTCTTCGATTTCCCATCTCCTGTGCTGAACAAGTTAATTTTTTCAGCAACATTTGCGTGGTGCCTTTCCCTCCCCCCATCTCGAGGACACTTTATAAACATAGAGACTCTCACCCACTCGGGATGGAGACGAAGGGAACATGATAAGAATTACCCACCCCCACCCCCCGTTATATGTTTCTGCTTTGATACTTACCTGGCCAATTTCATGACCCCAAAATACTATTTTGTCATGATCTTGCCATTTCAACGTTTAGCAGAGGCCTTAAGTGGCTTTCACCTTAGCTACGAGAAAGCACGTTTTCAAGAGGAACGTTTCGATCTGATGTGTTGATGCAAAACACTTGTCTTTCCTAAGTGAAATTATGGGAGAGTTTAAGATAGGTAATTCCACTATTAAATAGATTGTATTTGCTTTGGTTCAAACAGCTTTAAAAAGGGATAGAGTTTGAAAGCACTGTTTCTCTTGTGAATTTCACAGATAACGCGCTGACCCTGAGGAAGAACAGAAGTGTCCTGTTTTGCTGTTCTCCTGGGGTGGGCTTTGCAGGGATTATGTCTGACCTCCGTGAGCCATAGCTTGTGTCTGTCTCTCTTTCAGGTTATTTTGCTCGAGTCCATGGCGTCAGTCAGCTTATCAAGGCATTTCTACGGAAGACAGAATGTCACTGTCAGATTCCTAATCTTGGGGCTGGCGTGGATAGCACCTTCTGGAGATTAAAGGTAAATTAAAACTCCCCTTCTTATTTGCCAAATTGTTTTGTTTTGTGAAGGTGCCTGCGTGGCTCAGGAATGTTAAAAATATATTCAGAGGGAATCCAGTGACCAGGGCTGCCTGTCTCTCGCTCCATCACCAGCTGCTTGCAGCTGCTGCCACCATCAGCCGCCTACGTGATGTCTCTAGGGCCATAGTGGAGGATGTGCGCCTTGCTTGTCATTCTTTGGTGTTAGAAACAGGGCTTATGATCACACTCCTCCTATACATTTCGTGTGCACGTGTGGAAGAACCCTGCCTGTGGAATTGCTGAGACTGACAGCCCATGCATTGGCCATCTTGACAGTAACTGAGATTTTATTGTCATCAAGACAGTGTGTTCGGTACAGTTTGGAGATGAGCGAGGCTGGGTGAAGGTACTATGACAGAAAGCCCTTTTGTAGCTATTCCCTGATGTGATCCCCCACCTGCTGTGTTAGGGATCAAGAACAGGTATCATTACACTCACTCACAGGAAAGGGGACGGTCCCATTAGTGGCAGAACCAGGACCGAGCACTGGTCTTTGATTCCCGGCTAGAATCATAGCTGCCCACCTTTTCCCTCTGACACCTTCACCGATTGCACCTGCCTTTTTGTAGGTTCGTACGGATTTTTCTCAGTTCTTCTATCAGGTCCGTCACGTGGCAGTGATGGGTACGTGCGTTTCCCCAGGTTTCTTGCAGGCGTACACCAAGAAAAATCAGTGTGTGGGCCTAACAGCACCCGCATAGGCATTTTGTCCCTAATCAGTTCACCTGATAAGGAAGTCTTTGGTCGTGAGTGCGCCCGACCTTTCTGCTATTCAGGCGAGAACCCAGCAGCCTCAGCACAGCCGGAGTATTCATTGTTTGCCTCTGCACTATTCATTCAGGATAAGATAGCTAACATTTATGAAGTGCTTGCACATACGCGACCTCATGAATTAACGTGAGAGCTCTGGGGTGGAAGGGTTAGAGATCGGGAAAGGGGGTGCTGCAGGAGCCTGTGTCTTCCCCAGATTGGGCGGCCAGTGGTGTTGATGCCTGGAACAAACTGTGGACTACAGCTCCGCCACGTCCAGGCTCGGCTCCTGTTCTCTGCACGGAGCCCTGTGGTTGTTCGGTGGGGAGTCTTTGCCGTTCGTGGGGCAGTGGTGCCTGTGTACCTCAGAGACCATGCTGTGGGGGAAGGAACTGGGACAAAGCACAGTGGCAGAATGTGGACCGTGGTAACAGAAGCCACTGGAGAAACGCCTCCTTCGGGCCTGACACCCTTTTGACCTGATCTCGTGATTTGGTTTCTCCCCTCTGTCATGTAGGTGTGTTAGTAATTAATAAATCTGAGAGTTTTATTTCTAAGCAAGGTACGCTGAGACTAGGTACCCTTCCAAGAAAAAGGTTCTCTGTCAGGAGTGAGGGAGGTGAATAACACAGGGAGGGTCTGGAAGATTTTGCGAATTTTTGTTTTGTTTGATAAGTATATTGGTCCAAAGAATTTTTAACAAGTCAAAGTTTGTGGGTTTTGTTTTTGAAATTGTATTTATTTATTCATGAGAGACACAGGGAGAGGGAGAGAGACAGGGTCCCTGCAGGAACCTGATGCAGGACTCGATCCCAGGACCCTGGGATCATGCCCTGAGCCAAAGCCTGATGCTCAACCACTGAGCCACCCAGGTGCCCCAAATCTAGGTTTCTTGGGGAAAAAAACATCCTGTTTGCTCTTTGGAGCCCAAGCCAGTGGGCCATATTTAGCTTACAACCTATTTTGTAAGTAAAGCTTTATTGGAAGACAGCTGCTGCCATTGACCTACATCTCCTATCGCTGCTTTACTACCACGACAGCCGGTTGAGTAGGTCAGACGGAAGCCGTCTGGCCGGCAAGGACTGAAATACTTTCTGGCCCTTTACAGCAAGTTTGCTGAGCCCGTGTTGAGATACATGTACTTCTGTAACAGAGTGGGGAAAATCGCATCTGCCAGTCTGTTGTCTCATGCACCTTCCATCGGATGGTCCCCTGGCGGCACCAGCAGGGGCTTAGCTGCGGGTCACAGGCTTTTGCTGCCACAGTCGTGGGAGCTCGTCCTATAAGATCTCAGGGGCCCTAGACTGTTGGGGCAGTTGAAGTCTCCCACCTTAAGGCAGTGGACCTAGTAGGACCCAGGAAAGCTGGCACTGCCACAAGCAGAATCAAGGCGGACTGAACCCCTTTGAGGGACCTCGGTTTCTTGGTGTCTCCTGAATTCTGCTTCCACACAACCGAAGGATCAAGTAGGCGGGGATGGGTCTCGAGTCGGGCAGCCCATGCCATGGCCAGCTTTTCAGTCTCAGTGATGCCCTTTCTCACTGCTGCCCCTGGCCGCCCTCCAGTAGCGAGGCCCCGTCTTATATGTCTCGTATGACACATGAGTTCCTGGCAAGTGGAGTGTCAGAAGGCTTTAGGGAATCCGAGAATAAAATCCGAAGTGTCACATGCCACAGCCATTTGTTTCTTTGCCAACCGAGAAAGAAGGTATCTGCTCCAGGTGTGCCTTCTGGAAGCTTTCCCTCCACAGTGACCCCTTACTCAGAATTCTAATGAGGGTCAAGTGGCTGATGCATGGGAAAGCCCTTGTGTATCATTTCTTTCTTTTTTTTTTTTTTTAAGATTTTAAAAGTATTTGAGAGTGAGCCAGGGGGAGGGGCAGAGGGAGAGATAGAGAGAATCCTGAAGCAGACTCCTCCCTGAGCATGGAGCCCATCTTGAGACTCTATGCCAGGACCCTGAGATCATGATCTGAACCAGAATCAAGAGTCAGCCTCTCAGTTGACTGAGCTACCCAGGTGGCCCAAGGGGGAAAGCTCTGTATGATAAAGTAAGAAGTCCTATAGGAGATGTAGGATCACATACTGTCCCTGATTTGCTTTTAATTGTTCTCATTGTCTTTGGGGATTTTAGACCGTCCTTAACCTTTCATATCGTGTGAGTACAGTTCTTGAGGGTGCTGTCGAGTTTCCTGCAAAAGTTACGTCCTCGTATGCCCTCAGCATTTCCTCCAGATCCCTTCAGATAGCTCATCTGTCCTCGTGCTCTGCAGACAGGCCAGCATGTGGGGGATTCTGAACATGAACAGTTGAGGTGGGTGAGCTTATCTCTGATGTGTCAGGAAATGGTCTTTTGTCTGTTATCCTGTCCCCCCCCCCTTTCCCCCACACTAGATCCCTGAGATTTGCCGCCTGGGTTGGGGCTAACTGGATCTCACAGTTCTGACACTTGCCCTCAGGGGTCCCCTCCCACAAAGAAATGCTTGCTCATGCCTCCTGCCCCCTTCATGCTGGGGGGGGCAGCGCCACGCGCCCCCCCCCACTGCCCTATCCCTGCTTCCCATCACTTGATACTATCTACGTGTGTGGGGCTCTTCCCTGTGTAGTTGCTCAAGTCAGAAACGGTTGTGTCCTCCTGCCCCTGCTTTTCCTTTAGCCAGCCAGCACCTGCGAAGCCACCAGCGGATTCTGGACACCAGCAACTGTCTTTCTCTTGTCTTTTTTCCCCCTTTAAATCAGTGGTTCTGTGTTCCTGGAATATAAGTACAGGTGGACATGGGGGTGTTGAAAGGAAACAGGGGGGGATGCCGAACAAGTCACCGGGTTGTAGGGAGCCTTGTTTTCTTGCCAGGCAGTACTCGGGTGTCATTGAAAAGGCCAGAAAGGCCAGTCTGTGCAGTTGGTGAGGAGTGAGGAGAGAATGCGTTCAAGAATAGTCATCAGGGAGTGAGTGAGTGATTGGAACGATGGATGGAGAGTATGTGCTCGGATGGCCGGGGGGTGACCAGGTGGGT